>NW_019091220.1:1843868-2077419 GCF_002217175.1 Folsomia candida | reverse complement strand
AGAATCAGAAAACTGAAATTTTAGAGAAAGCCGATGACACAAACATCTTAGACTCGGAAAGAGATCACATTGCGTCAATAATCGACCAAGTTATCGATCAAGCAGAGCAAGTAATCCAATCCCGGCCACCTGAGTTGATGGCAATCCTAACAAGCAATACTACCTCCGAGGAGAAACAGGAGGAAAATTTAACATCTCCCAACCTGGTTGAAGTTTTCAATTCAGAGCAACAAGATCAAACAATAATTTCCGAGAATATTGCGGCATCAGCGTCACCACAATTACAGATTTATTAGAGTCAAATTCTACCCCTCACAATCCCCAAACTTTACTCGAAAACGAACCAGATTCATCCCTAGATTTCGAACTAGTTGAACCCGACGACGCCGAAATCGCTGCCATGTATTCCTTCCTCCAAAGTGTAAAATCCTCCCCACCACGTGACTCCAAATCCGAGATAGAATTCATCCCGGAAGTTCATCCCCTCTCCGTTCCACCCATAACGCTCGAATCTTGCACAAACCCCTTGAAATCCTCCACACTTCTCGCTACTAAAACCGAACCCCTAGTCGAGCAACAATCCGAAACTGGACCGGATGATTTCCCTCCTCTTATTTCCGACAAGGCTACAGAGTCCACCCTTGTTACCACCAGCTTAAAAAAACGAATTAACCCCTTCTCAAAGTGTGCTTACAACAACTACCACCACGAAACCGGACAGCAATCGGTCTGCTAAACCGAATGAAATTACAGGTGATGCATCATCCCCCGCACAAGTCGTCACGCAAGATGTCCTCCTCACCAAGCCGGGCGTATCTGATAATAACGTGTCAATCCCCGCAGCTGGTGAAAGTAGTAGGAAAGAGGACGTTTGCTCACAAGAATCTCATCCTGGTCAGAATTTCTCATCTTCTTTTTCACATGTACTAACACGTTGTCTGTTTTTTCTGTTTTTTTCCGTGTGTGCTACTACCACTAATGGGGGACAGGAGCTCGAGATCGAGATGCCAGTAAGTAAAATATTGGCAGAATTATTGAATATTTGGTCCACTTTCTTCGTAGGTAGATGCGTGATATGCAATTTTTTGGAATGATTTTCCATACACTTTCTCTTTATTAAATATTTAGTTGCAGTTTAGTATATTAGATAATTTTCATGCCTGTTTCTTCTTCGTGTGTTTTTTTATATAAAAAATCGGTATAATTTTTCTATTTCTGCCTGTTTCCTTTCGTTATTTTCTTTTTAAATTTTTCAAACTTTCTAGCCGAATGTGAGCAGGGCTTTTTAGTGGAGAACTCTGTGGAGAGGGGAATTCTGTTAAAGATAAAAATGTTGGAACTGTCCTCGTTGAAAACGAATAATGTAGGCGAGGTAGAGATCGACTCGTTGCGAAGGCAGTTAGAAGAGACGCAACTGGCGATGGAACGCATGATCACGTCCATGGGATCCGATCGCCTCGCTATGTTGGCCAAAGTCCTTAAAGCTCAGGGGGTATGTTGTGTGTCCCTCTTAACTGATCTATCCTTACTTAAAAATTACTTGACACCTTATCACACATTAAATATGCCATGAAATGAGATGATGAGTTCGAGATCAACACACCTTACACGATGGGTGGCGAATGTAAAGAAATCCCCTGATTTTCTTGAAAAGTGAGGAATGTGAACCCCTTTTGTAAATGATTTTGCATGGTTTCTTGTGAAATCTGAAAAGAAATGTATGTATTGTGGGGACCGTAATTTTTTAATTTTCTGAATGCTCATCGATTCTTGTACCCGAATGCGATAATATATATAAATAAATATATATGCACCCTGCGCTTATCAGGACTAGGGCCAAAAACGCCAATTTTTTCCATCATTGTATTCGCCTTATTTTTTTCCTATACTAACTCTTTCACTGTTATGTATAAGTATTTGATTCTCTCTATTTGATTCATGTTCAAATTGTGACTAACAACTTAAAGTGACGCTTTTTGTGTTTAATTTCGTAAAAAAATTATTCATACATATTTTCATAAATATGTTATCATCAATGACATGGTATGAAAACGGTATGGCATTATTTGGCTCTAGTTGTGAAAGCTGTGCAAGGAATTCTTGACCAAGTGTCCGCGTTGGGACAGCAAGCGTCGAAAATTGAGACTGATGAATTAACAAAGATATCACAAAGAATGAAGAGTCTCGTTCTTCGTCTAAGCCGGAAAAAGAGGTTAGTTTAGCCCGTCATCAGGAATTTGGATTAAATTTGGATCAATTCCCCCCAGAAATTAACTCTCATCATTACAAATACTTTACCGTCCACCACACACTCACACTAGACACGATACACTAACACATTACATAAAATATACACGAAGGAAAGAGGAGAGTTTCGGAAAATGAGACCCCATGTAATGCTAACCCAGGTGGACTTAGAACAACCCAAAGGCTCAATTAAGGAGGAAAATAAAAAATCCGAAGAGAAAGCAAAGTTGGAGCCGGAACGAAAATCTTCCGTGAAACGACATCCCAGTGCAGAGAAAGAGGTGACGTTCCAACTTCCGGAGGCCAAGAAACCGGAAGTGGAGGATGACGAAGAGGAAGAAGAAGTTGAGGAGGAGGAGGAGGAAGAAGAGGAACCCGTACGACCCCCAACGCCGCCGAGACACGGCGGTTCGAAAAAGTCGAAACATGTGAGTCGAATAAGACCTTATTTACTATGCATTTAGGTATGTAAATTAGTTCAGCGTGTTGTAAAAATGTAGTCCCAAATAAGTGTGCTTATTTGTCGCTGTATTTATAATGTCCTGTTGTTAACGTTCTTGTTTTTTTTACTTTACTATTCTGTCTCTGTCCTTCTAGTTATGTCGTTAAATTGGTGTTACATGTCAGTGTAGTATTCTTCTCCATATTTTATTTACAAATTGTCTCTTGTACCGTTATTATTATTTTCCCCCCGCTTTCTCCACACATTTTAGCTAACCATTCTGTAAACCGAAACTGGTCATACAATATTTACAATTGCATGTGTATTTAAACTATAAAACACATACATCTTAATGACAAACTTTCTCTGAAATAGGAATTAAATCCGTCTCATATTACCTCGAGTTTATCACTTTCTAAGAAAAGAGAAAGTCTGTCATTCTACAATTCTTATACGTATCCTTTCTTTCTCTTGCTTGTCTCACTCCTTGTCTGTATGTCATGTTGTCCATGTTGCCACCCCTCTACAACAGAACCAACACCTCAGCCCATCCACCACCACCACCACCAATGAGTCAACCACCAACCACACCCCCGTTCTTGTCCCCCTGAACTTATCCTCTTTGCCCAACAACTATCCTCGCATATTATACAACAGAGTGCGGCTGCTGCAATCGCGTTGGCTAAACAGGCCTCCTCCCCACAATCTCAACAACACCGAGAAATCCTCTCAGTCCTCGGGATCGAAGAAACGGCGGAGATGGAGTCTGGCGAAAAGTGGGACGATCGAACGCCAACGCCCACCTTCCGAATGGCGACGCCTCCCGTGCCCCACCGGGCGCCATCTCCTCCGGAGGATATCCCCTCCATTTTTCTAGAGGGACCACTCCCCATGGCGGGACAGCAACTAATGGTCTCAGACTCCCAGGTGGAAATGGAAGGGGGAGATTATGGCGATGACTATGAGAATAACACGGCGCCAATAATCCTATCTGGGAAGGTAACCCTTTCAGTGATTTCTGGTGGGGGAGGTGCCCCCGACGAGATTACGGATGCCTCCTCCCTCTCGTATGATGACAAAGGGAAGAATAAAAACAAAACGGCAAGTCATACGTACTATTCCACTAAAAAAGACTGCATGATGTGTGGAATCTGATCGAGAAATCTTACAAGAATAACAAAATCATCCTCGTCCAAAAAAAATCTGCAAAAAAAACAGCTAATCATTTCAAACACTAAATCGTAGCGAGTGAGTAAAATGATGGAGAAAGTAACACCAATCGAGACGACTCCACTTTCACTACTAAATTACTGACTAAATCACTACTATTTACAAGTCCTGTCCTACTTGCCTGTACTTATCACTAGAAATACTGCTCCTTTTATCTGTAACGGTATATTTTATTAGATTGATAATAAGACTAATACATGATTACTGGATTCTATGCGAGTGAAAGATGATTAGAGATTTTATGACTTAATTTGACTTATTATGAATTGTACAGGCAATAAAGGCAGAAAAGGGGCTCAGCAACGCGAGGAAAACGCCTGCCTCGACTAGTCATAAGGAGTACGAAGACATAAAGAAAGGTAAAAATGCATACAATTTCATACATACACACAACTTTTCTACGGTGAAAGTTTGTATGTACCAATACTCGTCCACCTAGTTGTAGAGGTTCAATTTGGGTAACGTTTTGATAACTACGTCACAGGTTTCAAAAATGACGAGGACAGCGATGATGTTGATCTTACGACATATTTAACGGGTAGGGCAATAGAACACTACTGAAAATGAGTGCAATAAATAACAGGAAACCAAATATAACAGTACAACTCAATATTATAAATAGGCACCTCTTACAATTAATTAGTAGACAAAATTGTTAATTGGTTTTTGAATTTATCCACTAATTAGACTAAAGTACAACACAGAATTACTAAATAATCAAATTAAAATGAATTGAGCAAGATATTTCTCATTGCATTTAAATGCTGACCAAAATTTGGTATTGCTATTTCAGCCGAAGCGGACAACGACGGGCAGAACAATAAGGAGGACACGGAAGGTGACATTTCCGTCATGGGTAAAATTGAAGAACTTCCCAAAGACGAAGAGTAATAACTGATGACGATCAAAGATTTTGTAAAATGACTTCAACAATCAACCTGAAATTACTCTTAACAACAAAGGTGGCGATACATAATATTTATCTACAGCTATAACACAGCTAATCATCGACTCTTCCTCTTATGTGTTAGATAATGATTAATTATGAGATCACGTCTATGCATGTACTCTTAATTTACCTGTGTAATTATTATTATTGGAGGAATAAAATTGTCCTTGACTAGTCAATCTCGTTATTTGCTTGCTTTATTTATTTAAATTTTCTTGTTTTACAGAATTCATTGAAGGGGCTTCTTCGATCCAATTAACTTTTACGATTTAAAACTTTGAATATGAAATCTTACTAAATATACAGCAGATGAGGACTCGATAAGTTCTCGAATAATAAGTCTCATTGCAGATGTACTGTAAAACGGAACTAATTAATTAACTATACTACTTAACTACGCTATTTACGTTTCTTCTATATATGTTGTTGTCATAAATTACATGCCGTGCCCAATCGCTGAGTATGTGCGCAAGTAAGAACAATAAATTCATATGTAACTAATTAACCAACATCATGTGAGAAGGTAGACCTTATCAAAATTGCCCACTTAAAATCATAAAAAACACTTGAAGTTGTAATCCTCAAATTTCTTATCTTTGCTACGTCAAGAGCCAAGAGGAAGCTGAAAAGTTTATCTGGGGTCTGTCATGAGGTTTCTCAAAGTTCCCCCAAAAACAAAACAAATTTGATCTTATGTGAGTGATAAGATAATGCATACAACCAATTCACATTCAAATCTGAAATTTACAACTTTGTAAATACTCCTCTTAAATATGTAATTAACTGACATTGCCAAATATCGTCTTTTTGTACGCGAAATTAACGTAACGATAAACTAACTTTGACCTGAGAACTAACTAGACTATGAATAAAATTCAATGCGGTTCAATAATAAGACGATAACTGAGACAGGCGAGGAGGAGAATTGTCAGATTTGACGGGTACATTTTCTCAGTTTTTTAAATTGTTACATATTTTACATTGTTGTACAAAGACCAAACTTCATAAATACCTTACTAGCTGAGTGGCGGAGAAACTAAAAAGATCATCGAATATTACATTGCAAAAAGTATAATACGGCTACTAATAATTTATCGACGGTCATCGTAATTCCACAATAAGAGTATCTTGAGGACTAAAGATGCCATTCATCGTGGTGGTCGCGACCAAATCAGCTAGCTATATACATGAAAACACAAATTAAATATAATTCCAAGGTACGAATTGGTCTGAGTGATGATATATATGCGGACTCACATCACGTTTTGGGTACGTTGTCAAAAATCGATACTCGTCCGGTGAAAACCCTTGGGTGAACAAGAAGTCAAACAGAACATTCAAAGTTGTAGATTGGAGAAATCTTCTCGAAATAATTTTTCCGCCAGGAAGTCGGCATTTTAAAGAGCAGACGGGATCAGTGCAGCTGGTGTCTGGCTCTGGGGGCAGAGTAGTAGCAATTTGATCACGAAGCATCTATAAAAATATTATGGTGTAAGTCATTGCATTACGTATTGATTTTATAGTAATGCCTGTATGCAAATACGCACCTTGGCTTGTTCAGCAGCTTCTTGGACTTTCATTTCCTCCGTCAGCTTTTGTTCTTCCATTGCGCGCTTGGCCTCATCTTTGGCACGATCAGCGATCAATGACAATTCGTAAGCTTCATCTTGTTCACGTTTTACTCGCTCTCTCGCCTCGCGCTCATCTTCGTCGCGAATGTCGGTTTGTCTCTGAGTTTGATACATTTCCGAAGTATTCATCAAATTGCCCATTAATTCATCTACGGTGGCCGCGTTCGGACCTATAAAGTGATTAAAAACACGCTTTATTTTTAAATGTGTTCAAAAGTATTTCATACAGAAATATACGCATACGTTGGCATAGAATTATATTTGCTTACTATAAATCACATTGCTGATTTCTGTCGTAGCTCGGACACGGGATACCACAATTATCACAGGATACCTTTCACGTTCTATACTGCGAATTGCACTCACTCCAGGAGCTCCAAAGTTCTTGTTCGCAGCAGCCAAGAGCCTAATAATTATATGAAAAATATGCTTAAAATAAATAATCCTCAAATATTATTATTATTAGATAACATTTTAAATTAATAAATACTCACAACTGCCGATTCGATTCGTTGGTAACGTCCCACCCCCAAATGACATAATTCCCCGTTAAATACGACACGACAGACTCGTTACACAGGATATGTTGGCAAAATACATTGGAAACGACGGATCCATCATGGTGCAAATAGATTGCCAATAACTTTCTCTATAAAATCATGACAGCAAGAATATTAGATTCTATAAACATTGCAATAATTAACTCTAGTATTGTTTAAAATTGTTACATTTTTGGCTGGCTGAAAACACGCTTCTTTCACAGCATCTTCTAGCGTTCCGTGGAAAAACATTGGATGACAAGAACCGTATCGAGCGAAAAAGTTGTCAGCAAACTGGATCGATCCTACAGCTTCGTCTGGTGCATTGTCCGGAACTACGATTTGTGAAATTGTGATCAAACCTTGCTCCATTCACATTGTAACTAATTGTCAAGCTAATCCTGGCTTACTAAGAAATCGTTGTGGTGTTGTGCTGACTTCTTGACTGTAGAAATCCTCCTCTAATGGATACGACTCTGTAAGGTCTTCCACGTCTGACGACGTCTCCGAGCCATCACCAAGCTCCATCATCTTGAATAATGAATTTAAATGTTCACTTTATTTTTACAATTTCTTCTTTCAAGAACCACGTACCCTTTTACTAAGATCGGCAGAAGAACTGGCAGCAGAAACTTGTTTTCGAAAAGATAAAGTATGACGAGGTTTATCCAGCCCGCATGCACTTAGTGTCTAATTTAGAAAAGAATACACCATGTTAACAAAATAAGTTGATGCTAAGGATACTTTAACTTACAATTAAAAGTTAGAACCTTACCATGGTGTCAGTAGTTCCAGTTGGCCATCCCGTCCAAACTTGGAACCGGACTGGAGTATCACTTACGTGGGACATGTCCTCTTTTACGCTACGGACCGTTGTCGAACCAGGAAAGTCAATCGCAAGCGTCTCGTTCTTTGTTTCATCGTTTATTACGAGTGAATATTTATCTTCAGTTTTTCTGTTTAATAAAATTAATAAAATCAGCTCTCTAAACCTAATTAGTAATCAAAATCATAATAATTCCAATTTTTATACCCGACACTATTGCTACTGCTGCTAGTCCCAGCCCCTGTAAAGTCCATGGCTGGACCGTTTGTGAAAAGAGACAAGTTTATTTCGTCAGGAAGACCCAAAGAGCCCAACTTTGCACCGTCAGATGGACATTTTGGCCATCCTTTTAGTTTTTGCTGACAAGGAGGGATTTCGAATCTAGTAGAAATTAATACCTCAATTAAATTTCCACATTAATAAAAAATGCAAATACATATAAATCGCTTGCAATGATTCGCTTACTGAGCATGAATGAGCGTTTTCAACGTGTCGACCGTCTCGCACTCAGCGAGCTTCGCCGTCAGCGCAGCCCCTGTGGTGTCTAACCGCACGTTAAATGTAATCTCTCTACTGCCTGCACCTTTTTTGGACCCACTGGGGCCAGATTTCATAAAATCGCTGCTCAGAGTAACTTTAGCACGAGAGTTTGACGAAGAACTACTACGGGGTTTTTCCTCTTTGACAAAGAAGGGTGTTTCTGCTGTTTTTGAGGATGTCGATGAGGAACTATTTTGTTTAACACTCGTAGTAGTAGCGCTTGAAGCTTGACTACTGTGACGAATGACTCCGTTACTAGGATTTCGCGGAGGAGGGACCAGTACTGCGTCGTCAGCTTCGTCGATATCAATTGTGTCTAACCCTGAAGAATCCTGTGAACAAATTGAACAAAAAATATGAGATAATGCAAATTGTAATGTTGAGAAATTAATTGAAATTAAGAAATTTACATGATCCATATCTAAGAATCCTCGAAATCTATTCACTGGAACGGATGGAAAGACTGGAAAACTTCGTTCAGAGGGTAACGTTTGAGTATCTTGTGGTAAGACTTTGTTGACGGCGCTCTGGAAGTTATACAAAGACAAACCATTTAATTTGTAAATATAATGTTACGCAAATCGCTAAAAATTACAATTTCATATTTGCATATCTAAATTTGATTACCAATTAATTACTCGACATATCATCGTTTGGACGGACAGCCAATCGAACGACTGGCCATCGAATTTAGAATTTAGTTTTAATTAACTTACTAGTAAATCCCAATTATTCTCAGTTAAATGAAGAATTGCCACTTCAACGTCATCGATACCAGTGCATGCCTATAATAAAACACGACTTACTATGACGATGTAAAAAAAATTGCTACATTTTCAAAATACCTGAAAATCTGTCAAAATTTCGTCACGCGACGACATCTTGGAATTTTTCCTTACCACGATCAACTCGAAATATATTCGATTCCAGAAATTAAATGAACGGATTACTAATCACCCAATTAGTTGATAAACGTTTCGACAATGACTCGTTACTTTCTTTCTTCTGTTTACTTATTACATGCCACGTCTCGTCTCGTCCTGTCCTGTTTTTCTCTTGTTCTTGCTATGTATAATCAAACCCAATTTAATTTTAACTCTTCCATATATAATTAACCCAATTAATCAATAGTTAGTCAATAATCGATAAGTGCAAAAAATATCGATCAATGACCTCCCACAAATCAGATGTTCCTTTGTATTTTATTTTATTTCAAACTTACCAATGAAACTCTCAAATTCAGGAAGGAAAACGTATTATTCTTATTAATTATTTTAATTGAATTATCTTCTAGATTTTAATTGTTAAAATTTAATTGTGCAAGTCATTCCCGAGTAAAATGTGACTGGTGATTTTCGTATTTTTATTTATTCTCAAACATTCTGTCTGCTGTGCTTGTGGGCAGCTCGCTAAACCAACCACCAAACAAACTGAGCCTGCGCTACTCGTCAAAAGTGCTTTGCTCCTCAGCCAACTAAAAACTACTTACTTACTTTTTAGTCCTTTGTTCTCATGAGATGATGATGATGATGGGTTATCTTCTTGGTGGGGTAAGGAGATGAGGTGTGGTGTGATAAAGTCAATAAAATCAGTCGATCAAAGCGATCATTGAATTTTTTTGTATATTTTTTTAAGTAATAAACTCCGTGAAAATCGTTAGTGGCGTTGTTTGAATTCCTGATGAAGTTTGGTGATTGTTTGCATGCATTTAAAAAGGTTGGTATAAAAATAGTTTTTTTTGGAATGCAACCTTTGATTTACTTGGAATTTGAAATGAATTTTGTAGAATTTTGGTCCAAGTTTAAAGTGTGAAAATTTTATATATGGATGATGATATGGATTGGATCCGACCGGTTACATAAATTTTATTAAATTTTGCTTTTAGTGAGGTGATTGGTTAAACTATAATTTTGAACAGTTTGCATAATTCAATAAAGCTGACTGGCATTTTTTTTAATTCTTGCAACTTATATGCAATTTACTTGTACACGTTTTCTTAACAAAAGTATACCTGGTGTGTTTAAACGAATAGGAGGTCAGTCGAAATTTTCGTAAATATGTATTAAATCATTGTTTAAATTTTGTAATTTCCTGAAATTAGTCGCTTAATAAGGTTTGAATAAAATTCAACACACAGTAGTGACAATTATCCATCACAATTTCTTTATTATACAAGAATTAAAAGTTATTCATGGTGCAGATTTTAGCAACAATAATTAGGTACTTTTGGTAGTAAGTAAGTAATATGTAGTTGAATATAGTAATTTTTTAATTTTATTTATTAATCTGTTGTTATTTAGAAATATTAAGTATTTAATTAATCTTATGATTAAATGCTGATATAATTATGTCCTGTTCATTTCATACACGCACTGTAGCACGATTTACGATCAGTATATAGTGGTACAACAATGTTCAGTTCAGAAATAAAAAATAAATTCTTACTTACATGGAATAATTTGGCCTTAAAGTATAAATATTATAATAGTTAATTAAAATATTTTAGTACCATATCCTAATTAGATAAGTGGTGACAACTACACGTACATCTTCTCTTGTTTATTTTCAAGTATCATAATTCCGACATAACTTCGTATTCGACTCGACTTCACTCACGAGGTTGAAAACTCAAAGAACAGATATTATCATATAAATTAATAATATAATCTTTGATGTTGATTGATTGTGTGGTTGAAATACGAATTTCAGTGTGTTATTAAGTAAAGTTAAAGTACATACTTATTTATTTCTAACTCCTTAAAGAATAATTACGGCATAATTATTACTTGGCAGGTAAAATATCCCGTAAGAGATCCTTCGTTTCGGTGGGGAGTTTCTCGGGGAAGATGATATCGAAGGAGACGAGGAGGTCACCTTTGCGACTAGGTTCCTTGGGATAGGGTAGCTGAAATATAATTATAAACATGATTTTCTTGCATGATTCTTTATTGATAACGTTACTTTTAATATTCATTGATTGAACTTACCCCCTTGCCTGGAATCTTCTCCACGGTCGAGGGCTTGATGACGCGACTTAGCATGTTCAGCTGAAGGGGCTGGCCTCCCAAGGTAGGTACTTCCACGATTGTTCCGCATAAAGCCTGCAAGCGAGAAGGAGCAGAAGGATTGATTACTTTACGTCTTTATAAGGAGATGTGCGATTTGGTGACAATTGACACTGCATCCGTATCATTTATATTACTGGTGACAAAATCAAAGGTCAACTTGATAAAAATTATCAGCTTCCACTAATGTGATGGAAGTCTTATTAGGGTTTGGTTTCCAAAATTTTTATCATGCCTGTGGTGGTGTTGTAGTCACTCAATCGGAAAGTAAGAAGCAAACTCATCAATTTGATATCTTAGTATTTTATCATCATTTTAATTAAATTTTTCTAGTAGTAGGAAGTACAAGTATGGTAATTTTATTGCTATACATGCATGCATGTAGATATGATTTTGTGCATCTTACTTCTATGCACCACTTAGAAATGAAATACGCCCACAACAGATCCAAAAATCTTGAAGCTCTATTTCGGTTTCGAGTTTAATGGGATGATAAATTGTTCAACTTGACAGATTAACGGTCATGAAAATTCATACTGTTCCTTCGCCTGACTGATCTCTCCCTTCTTGGTCGGTCGGTGGGTAGTAAAAAAAATATGGTGCAAAGTGCTCAAGAATAAACACTAAATGACATTCTGGATATAAAATTTTGCAATATCATTGAATTAGACATGTTGGGTTTCATTTATCAGTCCGCCAAACCATGTAACTCGGTCGGGGATGTGGTGCATCTTTCAATATTGTTGTCATCGTATCAATCCTATAATGTGGGTTATGCCGTTTCATGCTATTATGTATGCACGTTGCAGGCATCAAACAAAACAAATAAGACAACATAATAATAATAACAGCAAATAACCAGCCATTCAACCTCAATCTGAATGGATTTGAAACCGAAATCAAAAATCGGTTTTGCTGCAAATTTAACACAGATAACCTCAACCTCATAACAAGTCTACCATCACAGATATCATGCTGCATTTTTTAACCCAACCATTTATCAACGACTTTGAAACCATGTTTGAACTCGATACGCTCTCATCATTTGCGGAAAAAGTTTATAAACTAGAACTACTAATGCAAGATGAATATGCAGCTTGTAGGAAAAATTTTGGCTTGGCTTCCAGTTACGTACATACCTACATACGTCTTCTTATACTGCTCACTTTTACTCGATCCTAGCAGTTTGTGAATGTGTGTCGCATGTTATTTATAATTCCTAAAAAGATCCGTCTACTATTCAAACAAGTATTGGGATCCTCCTCCGCTGACATCATTTTTAAGCTCAAAATATGCACGGCTTAAGCTACATAACTACAAAACTAACCCGATAGAAGAAGAATATATTACGGGGTGTTAAGGAGATCAGGATAACCCAAATGTGTCTCAACATATCAACCATGCAGCCAAATTGACAACACGTTTATGGAGAACAAAAGCAAGCGATTAGCGAAATTGGTAAATGTGTAGAATATATTGTATGAAATATGCTAAAACAATGTCTAATGTACGAATGTATTTAGTCAGCAAGATTGTACTATTCGCAAAATATGAGCTTTTACTCGTATGAATCATGATAATAATTCCTTGACGTCTTGTTTCCCATTGAACGGACTAAATTCCAAATATATGTACGTAGACCATGAGTTAATTTTTAGGCCAATTTTCTTTGTCATCCACAATGCCCGGAAATGAGCATCATCGTCATACTTGCAATAAAACCCAGCACGTCGGTATCGATGATGATAATATTTAGAATGCGAATTATTAATTGATTCATTTGACATCACAATATGTGAATCATGCTATGCTTATGTGTATAACTAACGCGTTTTCTATTTTAATCAGACTCGTCAACAAAATCATCTATCGTCAAGATCTTCTATCGCTGTCAAAGACATCTCAAAATATGACAGGAGGGACGAGATAAGACTAAACGAGCAAATTAGCGAGGTTATTATTATCAAGAAAGTGCATTCAAATCAAAATATTAGAGATGATAGGAGGGCCTCCACCATCAGTTTTTGCTGAATTGTAATAAGAAGACATGTCTGACAACATGAACTTGTAGACTATGAAACCAAATTAGCATGAAATGCAGGGCAGACTCAAAAGACAAACAATGCATAATGCTAAAATATTATTATTATTGCTGGTTGACGTTGATGCGAGAACAATATTCTTTAAAGTTAGCACTTGACCCCTATCATATTCATTTAAGGAAAGGAGACATTGCCATATATTTGCTCATGCACAATTATAGCAAGTGAAGGCCGTATTGGACTCATGTCCATTTCTTGACTTGACACCACGGAAAACATCAATATTCTTCTTCTCTTATGCAAATCATGGATTTCGCTACATGACGTGACATATCGACTACTCGAGGAAAAAGTTTAGTTTCGCAGATACCACTTATTTAACCAAGTTCAATTTCTTCGTTGGCCACGTAATCAAAACAAATGGGAAAACTTTAACACTTTCTTGTGATGATGAGTTGGAACTGGAACTTGTGATCGATTATGTTGATATCGATTGAGCACGCACGCAATTGGTATTATTTTACGAGGACATGGAATATAAAACGGAATCGAAATATGTATGTATAATATAACCTTGAAATACAGATAAATGATACATATGGACAAAATAAAAAAAAGAATAACAAAATACAAAGACCTTGTTTTGACCACTACTCCCTAAATAACAAAGATCTGTTTATGCCATTATATGTAGTACCCGGTTTATGACAATGCATGTGTGCAAGTACGTTAAGAAATCGACGATCCTGATGTTATTTTTTGTGATGAGCAATAAGAATCGTATTTCGCAACATTTTAAGACGCTGAACTACGACGAACGAGGAAAAAGTCAATGTCCCAACAATCAGAATCATGATCACACACCTTTTTCCTCATTACGGTCAGCAAAGGTTCAAAAATCTGATCATGCATTTTCGTGCCATGCTACTACTTAAAATGAATCAGGATCAGGACGTATGTATGCAGGGAATGGAAAATATTTTGCACAATATAAAATACACTGCCATAATTAGTCACTGACAGTTATGCCACCCACACTTAAAACCTACACAACATTTCCATTACTTTGCTTACTGCACTTGGCAAAGTGAATAGTGAACAAGTGAGAAGATGACCAAGAGATTCTTTCTGATTCTGACTCCTCTGCTGTTGATTCAATCTTCTTGGTGAAAATTTCAGACTCTCAGAAAACAAAAGATGCTCGTGATGATGAAGATGAAGACATAAAAAATTGCTTATTCGTCGTAAAAACTATTGTTATCTCGGGACAGATGTCACTAAGAAATGGTGATATGTAATATCGTAATTGGTCGCGTGATTGGACAAACTTCTCGAAAATAATGGAGATCAAATTGATAACCAAGTTTAATCCTAATCTCTGCCTAAATTTAGCGAATTCTAATGAATATGACCACACCACCATCACAAATCTTTAAACTAGATGACCTTCGCTTATGCAACTTGGAAATTTTTGTATGTATGTACATATGAATATAAAAAATGAAGAAATCAAACTTACATCACGCAGCGCAACTTTAGCCGTATATCTAATATCGCAATTCTCCCTCTTGAACGTAGGATGTGGCTTATCTCTGATGATGAAGACGATGTCGGCAGGGATTTTCCCCGTGGTTTGATCCCCCTCGCGTGGAAAGGTAATCTTCGTCCCCGCCTTCCACCCCGCTTTTACAACAATGGTTAACACCTTATCCTCCTTCTTTCTCGTGCCATCAGAGACGATCACATTTCGAGAGATCTTCATCTTTTTTGTACATCCCTTGTCAATGTCTTCAAGAGAGACGTAAAGGTCATGTTCCACGGCGGAGTCTTGCTGCTGAAATTCCCTACTCTTGCTCGGTGTCCCATGAATGTTAAAGCTTTGAGTTCTTCGTCCCCCAGGCATTCCGAAATTGATGAAAGAATTATCTTCGTGACCATCATCGTCGAAAATACCACCACCAAGACCTCCCATTTGGAAAAAGCTGGCGAAAGGGTCCGACGTTCTGGAAGAGGGACAAGAAAAGTCATCAATATTAACTAATTTGTAATTATCATAAATCGTAGAACTGGAAAAATGTCAAATATTTACCCGAAAAATTGAGCAAACGTAGCTCTCGGATCTCCATGATACGAATACGTAAAGTTTTGATGACCACCGTGATTCTGATGGTTGCCCCCACCACCCCCACCCGATGATCCTTTCAACCCCTCTTCGCCATACTGGTCATAAATTTCACGTTTCTTCTTATCACTTAAAACTTCGTATGCCTCTGCAACCAATTTGAACTGTTCTTCAGCCGAGGGAGCCTTGTTCTTATCTGGGTGGTACTTGAGAGCCAATTTTCTATATGCTTTCTTAATCTCATCGTCCGTCGCGGATTTATTAATCCCTAAAATTTTATAATAATCTTTCCCCATTTTCCCAATTTTGAATAATAATTACTCAGCAAAACAGCTGAACGAAGGAAAAATATCTTATTAAATCACAGATATATATCTCTGTCGTTATATAGTCAGTGACACTACGAAAGTGTTTAACTCGTGAACCGTAGTAAATTTTTAAATCCAAAATTTAGTAAACAAACCAAACTAAAATGTTTACTCTTCTTTTGCAAAAAATGAAGAATTTCTAACACTCAAAATTGGATTCTCTGTGTTGTGAACGGCTTAACCACAAATTTGCAACTGGTCAGCTATATCCTCCGTGCGCCCAGTTTTAATAAAATTTTGCTAATCAATCTTTATTATTCTCACCTTCCTGATGTATTATGATTAATGATTATTAACTTTATATGTATTTTGATTATTTCTCAAAACCAGACCATCATGTGTAACGTCAGTTCTATTACTGAACTCGATTCGCTCCTTTCCTCACGTCTCATGTTTCGCTTTGGACATTTTACAAAACTCGATTTTCTGGAAAGTTCATGATTGACGTCAAAGTATGTCTACTTTAATAAATCAAGTCAAACCTTATGTCTTATCATTTTGATAAGTGCTTATCAACCCACAAAGTTGATGAATGTCACCACACCAAAGAAGAGTTTGGTGGCGTAGCTGGGACGTGATTGACGCAATTTGAGGTGGTGGAGAATCTTCTAAAAAAATCGCAATTGTTCTGCCCCTTGTTCTGCCCCTTGTTAGCAAGAGCTCTGAAAACGCATTTCTAGATCTTTCCCGAACTTTGTTTCATTGCATTTGCATTATGTCATTTGGTGTAGTGGTGTATGGAATATTGAGTATCGAGTTCCCAAGAGGGAAGGAATATATCTGGAATGCCCCCTCTAGAACTATTGCGAAAATTAGCTTGGGCAAAATGCATGCAATTCAATCTATTATATTGCGTTGCATGCAAAGTTCATGTTCCATGAATCATGGAAAGAACATGCAATATGAAAAATAGCTGGTAAAATCTGATTTAACTTGCAGCAAAATAAAATTATATTTTTAGTAAAAATATTAGAAACTCAGAAAAAAGCTTCGCTTAATTTGAGAATTTGTTTAAAAAAGGTTACATGATTCGAGATTGTAAACTTGTATGACATATGAAGATAAAAACTTCTATTACGATTCAAGATCTGCTCAAAGCGATATGAAAAATCCATTTTCCAATTGTTTTGTATTCGAAATAGTCTCTGAAATTAATGACTATCCAAGTACCACTAGATTTAGAATTTTGAATTTATTCCTCACTCAAGCCCATAAAAATAATTTAACTCATCATAATAATTTAGCACACAAATTATTCCTCCTCTCAAATTGATTTCTTAAACTGGTGCAAATGTGGTTGGTACGATTCGGACTGCTTGACCTTTGATGGCTTGATCCAGTGAAGCAGCTGAAAATATGAAAAATTAAAAATTAATTTACTACCAAAATCTCAAAAATCTTAGATGACTTAAAATAATCAGCACCTGGGGGGATGGGGGCCAACCAAGAGAAAACGTTGTATAACAAGTCCTGGACGAATTTCTCTACTCCAGTAAATATATTGGGGAAAAATTCCACAACGGGGGAGAAATTTCCAGTAATTCCAGAATCACGGACTGACCCGGTGAAAGTGATCAGGGTGTCAATGGCAGAATCCATGTCGTTTGGAAGACGAAGTTGGTTGGATCGGATGAGACGGAGGGTTTCGATGAACTGGTTGGGTCCGTCCAAGAAGAGGAGACGAGGCAGATAAGTGGCTGCGACAAAGAACAAGAGCAATATTATAAAGAAATTAGTAAATTTTCAGATGAAACTTAGCCGGCAGCAGAGAAAGATAACTCACCGACAGATCCCAGATTGAATCCTTCCCTTACGACGCCACGAACAAGAAGAGCGGCAGCTCGAGAGACGTTGGTCCCCGCAATTTCGGAAGCATTGGCTACCCGGGTAAGAATAGAGATGAAGTTATTACGCACCCCTTCAGTCACTGGGGCTTCCGGGTTTAGTTGTCTAGCGTCGACGGCACGGCCATACGTTTGACGGTAGCCTGCATTGACCTAAACAGGAAAGATAATACTTGGGGGTAATTGTGACCTCGGTTAGTAAATCTAGATATGCACTTACAACGGCGACACAGCCAATGGCCAATGTCAGGATGACAATTTGTTTCGAGTTCATTGTTGTTGGCGATTTTAGATGCTGAAGTCTGGTAGCTCTTTGCGGTGTCAATGGAGGCCGGAGTAGGTGATGAAATCGTTTATATATTGGGAATTTAATTAGCAATCGGCCTGGAACAATGTGTCATCGGGGTCAGAGAACGTATCTCATTACTGGAGATTGTCGATTGTTCCGATCTAAATAAATATGTTATTGCCATTATTATATTATGAATCCGCTTAATAATTCAAGCTGCTGTTGTATAAAACGCGTGACAAATTTGAATAATATTGCAATTAATGAACGTTTTCAATCTATTATCTATCTGCGGTGAGTAGTCATTCAGTTTTTATACAGAATGATGCAGATTCAGGTATTGTTTCTGGGGACGATGCGGAATGGGTCAATAACCTAATTCAAGGGAAATCATTTCATAAGGCGGAGGAATTATTATTCATGGTGTATTTATATTTTGACTTTATAAGTAAATCAAAAGGATTTTTAGTGAACTTTATATAGTGATATGAAAACCAAAATAAAACAAATTATCAAGCCATCTTGATTGAATCGATGAAAAAGAATCTTGATTGAAAAAGAATGATATGTAATTCCTCAATATTACATATTACGTGTCACTGTATACATTAATTTATTTTTTATTCAGATAAAATGCAGGAGGAAATCATTTTGGACGACTTTATTCATTCGCATGCAAAATTGCAGCATATTCGCGTTGAATAAAGTTCTAGTAGATATTTAATTCGTTAAGTCTAAGATCCAAATAGAACTTTATCAACTGTAAAGGAAAGGATAGCCATTTAAAACTCTATGAGGTGCTGAAAAAATTCGACCGAAAATTCGACGAGGGGCGAAGCGGAAGGACCTTCAATCCACAATTAATCATCTTCATTTATATGTATTGCAGTTTCCATAATAAAGTGCGTTCACATGCAATGCATGTACTAAATTGTGTTCCATTTTCAAATGTTTAATGCAAACCAATTATAATTGTGCTATGCAAAACGAAATTTCACTCATTTCAACGAAATTTTACGCTGGATTTGGTTTTGCGTGAGAATTTCTAACTTTGCACGCACAATAATATATATTGCAATATGAATATCATACATCAGCCTTCTCCTGGTATATATGTTCACATATTCAGTAGATGCAAATAAATAGATGTGATGAGAGAAGACATTAAATGCCAAGAAATAAAACAGGTTCTAAAATTATTGTGTTGTGGTGTTCGAGTAATGGTTTTGGTGGAGTGAGGAGACTCTCCTCAGGAGAGTCCGAGAGGGCAAATGCTAAAAAGCCAGCCTACTTTTCATCTGCACTTCACTTGACTCTCATCAGCTGCCGACGTGGTCCGATTTTTGCAAAATTTCCACAAATTAAATAGTAGTGTGGATTTTCCCAAAAAGAGTTAATTGTACTTAATTGAGAAAAATTTTGGAAGAAGGTGGTACGATGGAAGTAAGCAAATTTGGTTCATTTGATTTAAATTTTTCTACATTTTTTGTTAGTTTTCTTTCAAATTTTTGTATAAATGGGGGAAAAGGTTAATTGTTGGTTAAATTGTAATTCCAAATTCTTCGAAAACTTATAAAAATATATACATTCGATATGTTCCCTAGATGTGAGCTGTAAATACCTTGTTCTATGTTTAACTTTTATACCGGCAGTTAGTTAAATAGTTTGCAGGATTTAACCTTGACCTTGTGCCCTAAGTGAGATGGGTAGATTTGGCTGATGTATGCATGTCTGACGATAAATGTTTGGAGTATTCCTGTGTGAAATAATAAAGCATTAAAAATTTATGTAATACTTTCATGCATTGCAGATTGAAATTTGCAGCGCAAGTGGAAGGGTAATAACCAAATTGCCGGTAAGTGAATTTTATTTTATGAGTTCATGACTATTGGATAATTACTTAACTATGAATGTATTCAGGTTTATGCGTCATCTACTGTCGGCGATGTTAAGGGAAAGATTCATCAGGCGAAAAAAGGACCTTATCCTGGTCGACAAATGTAAATTTATATTTTAACAATTTTAAGAACAATAACAATTTTTAAGAAACAATCTAACAAACAAACTTTACTTTTTTTAGGCTTCGACTTGAAGCCAAAGGGAAGGCATTGGACGACAAATCTACCCTGGCCGACCTGGGTATCAAGAGCGGAGGAAAGCTCTTCTTGAAGGTGAATTTTCATTAAACATATTGCAGTTCATGAATAGTTAATTACCTATATGGATTTATATATGATGTGCTTTAATTCAAAATAGGACCTGGGACCTCAAATTGGCTGGATAACCGTTTTTCTGTCAGAATACGCAGGCCCACTTGCAATCTACATGTGGATTTACACCCGACCTTGGATCTTTTATGGCGACAAGGCCGCATCAAAGCCATACGCTCAAGTTGTTCAGTATGTTTTTCTACTTCAAATTGAAATGTTTTAAGTTAACATAGTTAAAAACTATTGTCGTTGTATTTCAGTATTGCTGCTGCATGTTGGGGATTTCATTATGCAAAAAGGCTGTTGGAAACCATTTTTGTGCATCGATTCTCGCACGCAACCATGCCTATCATGAACTTGTTCAAAAATTGTGGATACTACTGGGGATTTGCTGCCTATGTGGCTTATCACGTCAATCACCCCTTGTACACCGCACCCAGCTATGATATTCAAGTCTACGTAGGTGCAGCTTTATTCGTGGTAAGATTTATTCCTGCAAAGTTTACCATTTATTCTCTAAAATTGAATATAGTTGTTAATTAATTTCGTTTAAATAGTTATCGGAACTTGGAAATCTGAGCATTCACGTTGCTCTCCGAAATCTGCGACCTCCTGGAACAACCGAGAGACGGATCCCATATCCGACTTCAAATCCCTTCACGGCTTTGTTCAAATATGTGTCATGTCCCAACTACACGTACGAATTTTATGCTTGGCTCAGTTTCACAGGTTAGTGAATGTTTTTAATATTTGGAAATATATAATAACGAACAAAATGAGTTCATTAACCCATGTTTCTCTTATAGTTATGACGCAATGCCTTCCAGGTAAGAAGATGATTAACATATATACTATTTTTGCCAATTAAGATATGCAAACTAATTGTAATTAAATTACAGCCGGACTCTTCACCATTGCCGGAATGTATCAGATGACTGTATGGGCTCTCGGGAAACATCGCAACTACAAGAAGGAATTTGCAAAGTATCCTCGTGGTCGCAAGTCAATCATTCCATTCGTCATTTAGATTAAACTCTTATTCTATGAAATTTTCCATACCAGTCTACTTAATTACTGCAAATTACAAATTCAGAGACTCAATTATATATTTTATTTGTCTACACACGTAGTTAATACGTTCAAAAAACACCATTTAGTTCACAAACTGTTTCTATTCTTTTACGATATTATATATGTAGGCGAAATATTGATTGCAAAAAATTATCACAAAATTATGTCATCTACTGTTACTTAACATCTACTATTAAAGTTAGATAGTACACATGCCATAGTTTCACATAAATTTGCTCATTAAAAATCCGATGTAAACCCATACAAGGAAGGATTATAAAAAAATATACATGACAAAAGATGGAATTCACTTTATTTTTAGTTCTTAATTCGAATCATTGCGTAATTTACTAACAATGCGATGGTGTGAAGTGTAACCCTCCGATTTGGCTGAAATTTTGAAATTAGGTGGTCCAAGTCAATACAACCAACGTTTCTTCAGCCAGTTTGTGCTATGGTTGGAGTTACTCAAAATATTTGAGGTCAAAGTTGAAAAAACGGCCGACTTTTTTCAGGCGGAGTGAGAAAACTCCACTTCCATTCTCTTCCCCTCGCATTGATTTTATTCAGTTTCTCACACATACGCCTTCATAAACAAGCATAAGCAGTGATGCAAAATAACCAAAATAAAACATTACTTAAATAGGAATTAACACGCCTCATGCTCGCTTAATTTAATTCATAATTGAATAAGTGAGATTTTTACTTCTTTGCATTAAACATTCATACAAACATTAATTTAAATATAAATTCATTAACGGCAAATAAACATGGAAAAACCTAACTTACTTTCCATTTCGAAACCGTTGGTTATTTTGTTTTTCAAATCATTTGAAAACAAAGACCAAGACCCATGTGCAATGAATAATTAATGTTTTTCTATAATAAATTAAATTTAAAATTGATGAAATGAATTATTTTTCGGAGTGAGAATCAATGCGAGGAGGAGAGAATGGAAGTGGAGTTTTCTCACTCCACCTGAAAAAAGTCAGCCGTTTTTTCAACTTTGACCTCAAATATTTTGAGTAACTCCAACCATCGCACAAACTGGCTGAAGAAACGTTAGTTGTACTGACTTAGACCACCTAATTTCAAAATTTCAGCCAAATCGGAGGGTTACACTTCACACCATCGCATTGTAAGATAGCGAGCTCAACTCTGTAAATTGGTGTTGTTGCCAGTGCTCAAAACCGATCGGATGTGCTCTATTGCTGCATTCCCCATGGCCCCCTCGGGTCGAGCTGTGTCGTGGACGAATTCATGAACTTTGAGAATTTTGGTAGACAGTGTGTCTATTTCTTCTTGTTGAGATTCAATCAAAGCGTTTTTAATCTAATTTTTAGCAAATAATTGTTGAGTGATTAGCATCTGGTGACAGATCAATATTTTCTTTGTATTTATCTCACCTCCACAACATTGTCATGTTGAATATCAATCTCGTCTCGATCCTCAATAGCGTGCTGAAGTTTCTGTGGGTTAATAATTATGAGGATGTATATGTACATATATTAGAAGGAGTATCATATTCATTCCAAGGTTTTTAGATTTGGGGGGTTGCTCGGGGATTAATCTTAATACAGATATTATCATCTAATTAATCCCCGCACCCCAAGTACGAAAACCTTGTATTCATTCATATGTGATAAAATTATCAAATTAAACAGTTTTGCTGTCATTAGATTATATCCACTCACAAGGCGCATTTCAGCCGCTTCTGTGGCATGTGAAGCATTAAATCCAAGAGCGGTCTCGTATGACGCCACTTTGTCCCGAGTCCTTTTCAGTTCAGCTCTAAGATTGTTGATTTCGTAGACGAGCATCATATTCTCCTGCAGAACAAAGCTTCGTAACTTTTTAATTTACTTGTATAAAATTTATGAATAACTTGCATGCATAATTTTCAGCTGCTCAGTCCTCGTAAATTGGGCATCCTTCGACAACTTTCGCTTAATAGAAGTCAGTGAGATTTCCAAGTGATGTTTCTGTCGGACTAATTCACAAATTGCTTCCTGTTCTGCCGACGTAGCTTTTCCGGCTTGGATTCCTTCCCCATACTTTTGATACATAGCCTAGGATAATTTATGGGCGCATGTAACTTAATTGTGCAGATAAATTTGGTCATGTTCAGTAAATTGAGTAATTAGTTAGCCACCGACCTTGACCGTATACTTGAGATGTTTGTGATCCTGAAGGACGCTCATGCATCGCGTCATATGACCACGAATCCTTTCGAGCAAAACTTGCAGTCGAACTCGCATCCTTTTCTCCGTATTGTACTCGTGGTCCGTCATTTTGAGCTTGTTTTGCAATTCACTGACTTGAAGTTGAAGTCCGGAGCGGACCGCGATTGTGGCGTCGAGTTCGTTCTCCATCTGAATATAATTACGCAATTATCGTCTCACTCAATATTTCCTAATGTTAAATCGGACTCACATCGGTATTTTGCTGCTTCAAGTACACAATTTCTCTCTCTTTGGGCTCAATATTTTTCTTTAACTCTTTAATCTTGTGTTCCAAAACGAACTTGAATTTGTCAAGGTCACTATTACTCTTTTGCAGTTCGGCGATAGTTTTCTCCTAAATAAATCGAAGCAATAATACATACTTTTTACAAAAATGAGATACCAGATATTTATATTAAATGGATATTCACACCTTTTGAACATTCGACACACCGCTATCCACTAATTGCTTCTGTAACTGGACGACTTCTCGTTCCGTACTCTTGATTGTATTTACCAGTTTGGAGCACTCTGAGTGGAGGCGTTGGACCTGTCAAGTCAAGAAATTTTAATTTTGTTTCAAATTTATAATTACAAAATCTTGTATCCCAATCACCTCATTCATCCTCTCTTCAATCTCCTTCTGCATAGTTTGAAACTTATTTGTCATCATGCCCGCCTTCTCCTTCAGTTTGGCGTTCATTTCTCTCTCATGACCCAGCTTTCTCTCATAGGACGTCGTCATTTCCAAAATCTCTTGATCCGCGTCCTCCTCAATTTGTCGCTTCATTTCTTCACTTTCACTCATTTGGACTCGGGCCTCATTGAATGCCTAATTACAAGATTCGGCGTTTAGATTCATTCATATGGATATCGAATCATATTGTAGTCATTTTTACCTGCTCCAAAGCACCATTCTTATCTTTAATCTTCGAATCAAAATAGTCGACCAGTTCCTCAATCGCTTTTCCTTTGTCTTCCTCCAGTGTAACTAGTCGACTAAACAAGTATAAACGTTGTCATGATTTATGAACCACAAAAAGGCAGCCAACTTTTACAAGTTTGTTTACCCTTCATATTCTTTGATAGTTTCCTCTAGAAGGTTTTGCAACGCATTGTACTTTTCAAACTCCGAGATGAGTTTTGTATTGAAGTGGGCTTCCATATTGCTGAGGGACGACTGATGGTGTTTTTTGACTTCGAGCAAGTATGCGTTGTACTCGTCGGCATTTTTGTCCTTGAGTTTTTCCAATTCTTCAATCCGTGTCTTAAGTTGGTCAATGTCGGCAACAAATTTATTATTCACGTCGCGAATCTCTTCCTGATAAGTGATGTCTTTTCGTTTGAGGGCGTAATCCATTTCAATCTTGAGTTCGGCGTATTTCTGCTTTAATTCGTTGATGGCGACTTGTCGCTCTTCGAGGTCATTTCTAATTAAGATAGATTAACATGACGGACTGCATCAAGAATTATGTAATAGTGTATCGAAAAGTTTTACTTTGTGACCAAAACTTCTGTTGCATAACACAAATCTTTTTCCAATTTGGCAACCCGTCCATCGGCATCGGTCATTTTCCAAAAGATGATTGTATTATCGGAGGAGACGCTGATGCAGTATATTTCGTCATATGTGCACAATAACTGCGATTAAATATGACATTACAATCTATGATAAAAGTTGATTTGAGTAGCAGTATCATTACGCCGTTGACTGAAGCACTGTGTAAATGATAGTCAGTCCACTCATTGGAGTAGGTCAGAGGTTGCTTAAATGCTCGAATTGTTCCATTGTCAAATGCGGCAAGCAAAATTTTTCCAGATCTACTCAACGCCAAACAGGTCGGGGTCAAGCCGAGCTCGATTTCTTGTAAAATCTAGACACAAAATTATGTCAGTCAAACAAACAGCTTTGTATATTGACAGAATGTACATACCGTTCCCTCCTGAATCTGAATCTCTTTAATGTGCGTTGAATTAATTGCAAAATAAATTTTCGCATCTGGCGTCGCCACGACAGACGCCAGCTTTGATTCTCGCTTTACAAGATCTGCCGTTCTCTTTCCCGTCTGCACATCCCACTCGTAAATGGCACCATCACCCCCAGCAGTTATGACTTTATTGTCGTCCAAGGTCCAGTAAATTTTTCGGATCTGAATATTTAGTATAATTAGTATTTTAAATCATCAATAGTTAAACAAAGTCTACAATTTCCCAACCTTGTTACTGTGCCCTTTCATATTTGCGACATTCTCCAGCGTGGTTGTAGAATATAATTGTAAAATGTTGCCATTCGCCGCAGCAAAGTAGTGACCTCCATTACTGAACTTGAGCTCCCGACATGACCTCACCGGCCACTCTCTCAACTCGCGGATATCGTTCATCAAAATTGTGTACATTCGAATCTTGTCCACCATCCCGGCCAGTACGAAAAGGCCTAAATACATATTAATTATACGTAATGCTATAATTAATGAGTGGGCCATTGTTTAAAATTGTCATTAAAAATCGGCCCATGCATTTATACCCATAGGATGGATAGTGACGCAATAAATCTCCTCGGCAAACTCGGCTTGGGCTTCTTGCGTCATGGCAAGAAAATTCCATACACGAATAAACTTATCCGCACCACAAGTCACGAGGAGGGATTTTCTGATGGCGACATCGAGTGAAAGGATGGGACCGAAGTGGTAAGAACAATTTGCAAATTCAAACACCATTTCATCTGGTTCCTGTGTAAAAGTCAATCAGGAAAATACTTATGCATAGTATGAAAGTGCTAACGGCTTTAACCATCTGCCCACCTTAATCTCCACACTGCTTAACTGAAAGCTGTAAATGTTACAATTGTAAGTCGAAGCTAGCAGTAGTTCTTCATTCGGACTTATCGCAAGCGTCTTAATGATGCGATCTTCACTCTCCGAAGTGGAATGTGGAATCCGGATGAGATACATTTGCTTGTAATGATCGTCCGGTCCAGTGTAAACCAATTGCTCCTCGAAAATTACCACATTCCCGACCCCATACGCGGCTGCGAACCCTTTCGAATATGTTGCAATGGAGGTGATCTCATCTCCCATAAATTTTGACGTGGGTCGGTCCACATCCTGATCGACCTGCAATTGCTGAACAGATGAGGCAACATGGATCATTGTGACGTCAGTTTGACTCGCCGGTGGGGGTGGCCCTCCTCCTAACGTTTCAATCGCTGCATTCGACTTTCTCATGGTTTCATCCTTCTGACGGAGTCTCGCCTTCTCCGCCAAAGCTCCGGTGATTTCATTCTTGACATTTTTTATGGCAATGTCATGTCGATACTCGCCCCGTTCAAAGAGCATCAACTTCCCATCGGCTGTCCCGGCAATCATTTTGTCTGACTTGTACCACGCGCAGGAGAGAAAGTGAATCTCGTCGGCCCGTTGGAAACCAAATTGTTTGAGATGGTTTTCATTAAAACGGTAAAATTTAAAGCAGTCCTTCCCAGCGGTACAGATCAGGTTGGAGTCCATTGGAGATGTGGAGACCTGAAAAAGGCAGGGAAAATAAATAAAGAGATTAATTTTGGCTATGATTTCTGCCCCCGTTTATTTATAGGCGACCGACTTTGACAAACATTTGACAACTTTGTGTTTCCAGAAGGAGAATGAATAATACATTTTGCGTCAGAGATGAAAGTGATTAAAATTTAACGAGTCTCAGTCTCATTGAATAATTAAAATTGGGAAAGTGTTCTTCTTCTCTTTCATCTCAACCTCCACTTTCACACGATAGTAGTTCAATGCCACCCTTTATTTGTAAGTCGGACTTCCTCTGATCTCTCTCTCTGACTTTCAGTGAAAGTCTTTCACTACTCACCTCATACACCGGTCCTAGTCCTCCGGTCGCTTTTACCATTGCGACAACCCGGGATCTGTCCCATTTCCATAACACGCATGTAAAGTCGGGCGCCGCGGTGAGGCCGATAACGTGAAGGTTGTCCGCTGTGAAGCAGAGGGACACGTACTCGGTGACTTTGTAGTCGGTCGAGACTAACGTTTTGGCTCGTTTGTTGGACTTTAGGTCGAAAACGGCGATAGATCCTTCGCCATCCCCGGTATGACCAAGTGCAGCGTACATGCTAAAAATGGTAATATAGATTATGGATAAGTTACCAAGAAAGTTGAGATTGTACCGATTGTGCGAGACTGCAAGACATGTTGTGCTCTTTTGTTTCTCTACGCCATGAAGGAAGGTTTGAGACTTCTGGTCCAGGTTGAGCATCACGACAGCGTTTCCAGCAGGGTACATGATTGTATTGTTGTCAGTGAACCAGACATTGTTGGATTTGCACGTGGCAGACAGACCAAAGACATACTTTGGGTGTAGGTGGGCAAACATTTTGCAAAATAGTTGCACAAATATAGGGCCACTTTCTAGTAATGTTACGAGTGACTTTGGTGGGTGGTCAATGCATTCATTTAACTTAGAATTTGCAACGAGAATATGAATAGTTTTGGCATAATTTTGTTGTCAAGCCATTGTGGCGAGCCAATAATTATGAGATGAGCGATGGTACCACAGTTGGGTATGTCATGTGCGTTCCGTTTGTTCGATAATCGATCAAATATGCCAATACATTTTAACATGAAGAATAATAATTTTAGTTGATAGCGATCATGGACGATCGATTCTTTATAGACTAGTTTCTTTCACTATGTACAATCCGTGTAACATTTTCAACTAAAATTTAATTATAATATTGCTTCCATTCTTCGACGTGGATAGCTTAATTTGATTCGTGCAGATACTTTCACTACTACTGCCCAGTTTTCTTTGCAGAAGGTTGAGGAACACGCATTTTCGCCATCACAATCTAAATAGATTTGAAAATTAAGTGATATATTATTTAATTTATTTAAAACCACAACAGAAAAATCTTATTCTCACCTCCATTTCGGCAAACGACATTTTGTGGTATTGAAAATATTCGGGATTTTTATACTGGCCCTCTTTTGATGCACCCGGTCCAAGATCTGCATATGATAATTTAATAAGTATTTTACTTGAGTTAGCTAATCATTTTGTATTCATAAAATTTGATTACAAAATATTACTGTATATTTTGTAATCACCTTTGGCACTGGTTTGCTTGAAGACGTTACTGGGTGGTTCAGGAACACTGGGAACACTGGGAACACTTCCACCACCACTCCCACTTCCCGTTCCCTTTGACTGTGTCACCTTGGACGATGAGGCGTACGACCTACTCCAAGGCACTGATCCACTATTAATGGCCGTTCTCTGTTAACAAAAACAACGCAATTATTCCAAATTAAATTTTGGAAAATTTTGACATTATTTATTAAAAATAATTCCTTTTTATCGATTAAGCAAATTCATAGTATACGATGAACATTAATTGACATATGACAATATTACCCATTTAATTAGATTATAAATGAAAACAGTAAATTACTGAACAATAATTTCAGAATCTGAAATTCAGATTGAAATACTTTTTCTAATTCAACATTGACTTTTATTCTAGAACACAAAAAAATTAGTTATACTCACCAAAGTCCTAACAGCAATAAGCGCGTTCATCCTGATTAATCAGGTGGGAATTAATTAAATTAGTAAAGTAAGATAAGAAGATATCTTTCTAAAATTTGAGCGAGTTGAGCCAAAACAAGAGAATTGTGAAAAGTTGAGCAACTACCACGACCACCGCTCCGTCTCACATTCCCAAAACGCCCCTGCATCGAAATTGGTGAAAGTTAGGACTTTCTCTTTAACAAATAGTGATTTGTTTAAAACCTTATCTTATTGGCCGTGAAGTGTTACGGCCAATAAGGAGGAAAGCTTCACCACTTGCTACTCTCAGATTTATATGCCCTTCGCCCTATGTATTTAGTAGTACTCATGACCTCCGTGGCCACATTTGTGCTCATTTTTGCAGCTTGATATATCAATGATATCAGCTCTATTACAAAAATTCAATATGTTGTATCTCTGAAATTGATTTGGCAAAGTAAAAGAAGATGCAATTTTGAGATTAGATAAAGGTCGTAAAAGTGTATGCAATTTTAGACACAATAAACTGTGGTATGTGACGTTAGAAGTAGCTTGCCCTGTAATACGGGGAAAAATAAATTATTTTGATATAATTTTTTTATGTACTAAAGATGCTGAGGAAAGAAAATATTTTGACAGAGTTTTGACGACTACTTATGGGCGAAGGTTTCCATTTAATTAGCATTACTTAATCCAAAAAACAATCGTTACAGACAAATAGATAAAAAATGGCGTCAAAACTTTGCAATTTTATTAAATTCCTGTTTTTATTAATTTCTTTTTATTAATATTTTTGCGATTGCACTCTTTAAAATCTAAAAATTCTTAGATTTCTAACAAATATATGGAGAAAATGACTGGTTTATCTTATTTGTTAATGTGAGCTGCTAAATCCAAGCTTATATTTGAAACAAAATCAGTAAACAAACAAATACCAATAACATATAGATATTTAGTACGCTTCTGTAAAACTAATTACCCAACCATTTTCTACGATTTTTGCAATTACGTATAATATGACTTTGTCGCGAATATCATCCTTTCTCATCTACATACCCACGTACATAACAAGACCATTCTATAAGCTGGAAATAGTTGCACATACAAAAATAAAAACGTTGCATAACTGAGTACTCCATCATTTATGTATTTACCATGACTCGCTATCTGTAGTAATAACCATTGAACACAATCGTATATACAACCACATTTTTCATGGGTTTTCCATCAATATCCGAATAATAATAACATTTGAAACTCTGAAGTTTATAAGCCTGTTTTCTCACTTTAATTGAGAAAGAGTTTACGGCAAACATAAATAAAAAGTGATAGTGTATAAAGTTCAAGAATTTCCACTCTGAAAACGAGTAAAGTTGACATAAAATTCACACATTTATCAGACTTTCTCCAACCACAAAATTTCAATCACTCCTTTCACCACGCACTTTCTCCACTAGTAAACATACACTTCGCACAGGATCGTGTTGAACAGTCTTCCCCACCGATTTATGACGGGTGTAGATTGAATGTAAACATATCTGCCACGAATCCCCCCCACATTTTCAGACTGGGGACATTCGAATCCCAATTTGGGATGGAAGAGGGCATTATTGACTCTGGAAACCGTTCCGCATTTCGGCTCCTTTTCAACGTCGGGAGAATCCAGGCGAGGTTTATTGCTCACATAGACCGTGAGACGGTCCAAATTTAGAACATAGTCCCGATAACTGGTCGCTTTGTCTGTTAAAAAAATTACAATTTTTAGATCAAAATGTCGCATTTTTTGCACCAAAAATCTATCAATCTTTCGAAAAAATGTAGCAATTTATACAAGAATTTCATATCTTCAAGCATAAAAAACTCTCTAAATTTTTCGTTAAAAATCACAATTTTTTCCAATATCTCTCACCTTGCCCATCACCCTGCCAAGTGAGGACAACCACACCGGAAACTTGCGTTTTCTCTCCGAGATCAACCATCCAGATGGGATGTTCGGCATAATAGTTGTCCATTATGGCTACACAGAAGATTTTAATAAGACTATGATTCCATACTCCCTTTCTTTTCCGCATTTTTTGGACCACCCAGTAACTTACCACATTTCGGAAGCAATACGTCATCTTCGCCATCCACCCCGAGTGATGCATGGCCATACTTCCAGTCCTACATATTTACACAGGGTGAAAGTAGCGCAATCCTGTTCTTGGCATTATGAATTAGAACACAAATGATAGGTAATACCTTCCAAAAATGTCTTTTGTCATTGGACCAAACGTCCTTCTTGTATGCCAAGTTTTCGACTTGCAGGAATAAAGAAAGCGAAAAGATTGGACATTATTTAGAGTGAAAGTTGAGCCAGATGCTGACTTTGGTCATCATCACATTGATGAAATGAGACAACATTTGTCCCACTGATTGGAAAATATTGGAACACATACCGCACGGAGCATACATATTGAGCCGAAAAAAGTTTGGCGGACACAATCTTGACGGACAACCCAGAACGGCTGCCCGGAGAGAGATGTGATTGTGCCATTGCTGCAAATATGTATACACAAATTAACCATAACAGAAATTACCACACAAAAATACATCAACTTTCACTCGTCACCTTGGGATGAATCCGTATAAATCGGGCGACAAAGGGGGAATTAAAGTAGTGCTTTCTCTCCGTGTTTTTGTCCATATTGCCACCGAAAATCTAACGACGACACATACACGTACAAAGAAAGAGTAATAAAATATTTATGGGTGTCATTCTTCATAATCTGCAAGCGTGGGGTGATGGGTGATGGAGAAAGCAATAACGAGGACCTAAGCACCTTTGGAATTAGATGGTTCGTTTCTTTGTAGTAGTACCACAGCGCAGAGTCATTAGAGAAGGAGAGCGAATACGATGTGACCCACTGGCGGCGTCCTAATGTCAATTTTTATTAGTGTCGAGTAGCATATTTTTATTGTGAGGGGGTCGAAAAAACAGATTTTTTTTGTAAAAAAATAAAAACAAACCTGTATCTCCTCGGCCTTTCGTTACCAGTCCGGTGACTGTGGTTGGTGCTCCCAGTTCAAATTGTAACCACTGATGGGCTAACAAAGAAGAAATTCTTTTAGAATTTTCCCTCTAAATTTGGAGAAGGATATCATTAAATTAAACATAAGGATAGAAAAAAATCCATCTTGTCCTCCTCCATCCACGTATGTACTCCCATCCCACTAATGACAGTAATAATGGAGTCGGTAAGAAGGGGGAATCGACTTTTTGGCAATTTTAAGGATTTTCTAGGATCAGATTTATTTAGCTAGGAATCGGGTGTAAGAGAAGAATTCCATTTCCACTCAATTGCATTTTTCTTTAAACGATGCTATGAATTCAAATTCGAGTGGGGAAAGTACACTGATTTAATTTAGGGCAGGAAATGAGAAGCATGGGGAAAAGTTGGAGATTAGATTGTGTCGTCTTTTTTTAGTTAGATGACTTGATTTCGTGTCTATATTTCCATAATGAGCACTTAATGGTGGTCCTCGAGAAGAATATGCATGCATATGTGTAGCAAGTGAAAGTACGTGCTTACCATTATTATGCCTGGAACACCTGTAATTCAGAAAATGGGGAAACTTTAGTCGAGTTAAAATGTTTCAAAAAAGTTTGGCTTTTCCGATAGGGCATTGGAAATACCGATTTGGGTTCAAAATGTGTATAAATCGAAGTCATAACCATCCCCGTAGATAAGCTGGAGGAGGATGATAAGTAAAATTCTGCATAAAAACTGGCCAAATTGCTCGACTACATACTCACCAAGCTCGGTGTGAATCAATGTGACCATCTTCCGGCTGACACGAGTTTTTCTTTACCCACGGCGCAAATGTGGAGGCTGTTAAACCCGATCCAATTCCAGGTCCGCTTAAAATTGCATTACATTCTGCGTGTAATAATTACTTATTAGTGGCACGTCACCCAGCCGAACATAATTCAATCTATTTTGAAGGCAGCCAGTCAATATGACACCTAATTGAGTAATATTTGGCAAGTGTTATACTTATCCATACCCCATTCACTACTTCCACGAGTTTGTTAATAAAAATAAAAATAAACCCACCAACACCACTTTGCTAATCCAGAGCCGCGTTGCGAAGACACAATTTCCCCAAAAGTTATGTATGTACACAGCTTATTCGAAGTATACACACATATATTCTCAATTCTTTAGGGGGAGACAGGCCGTCATTAATTTGCATAAAGAGATTTTCCAGACTGCACAACGACTCGCGTATAAAGTGGGCCACCAACCCCCTGCATCCATGCAGATTCTCATTAACATGACAAATTTAGCGAATCAACAGACCCCACGTAATCGTCTCTTTCACGAAGTGATGTCATTTATTAAATTTTCAATATCGGGGATTGTTTCGGGCCCATTTTTTTCTCTGGGATGACGATACTCCTCCGCAGTCAGCTCTTTCAGTGCATGGGAAAAGGAAAGGGTGTCTTTCAACTTCTTCTTAAGAAGAAGCAGCCGAACAGCAACCATTTTATGCGATAGCATTAATAATGAACTCGTAGAGTTTGTCTCGTCCCAATTTACTTACAGAGAAAGAGACGAAAATCCCATAATCTCGTATTTCATGCCACACTCCTCGTCAGACCAAATCGGCTTTAGCTTTTCTTTTGCATTTGCTTGTCCTAAAACTTTCAAGTCTCTCGTCGCCTCCTTCTCCTTTGTGGACGACATAAGAAAGTGTGTTTGTAACGGAAGACAACATTTGCCGATCGTTATACATACTTTGACGGGAAAGAAAATGAATTTGTTTATCAAAGATATCAATGTTGATGATAAATGCGGTATGGATTATTCAGTCACTTTGTTCTAGTAATTTATGCGTGCGTGTTACAAAAATGTCAGTAGCTTATCCTTGTCATTCGCACAACACATTACTTATTTGCGTATACGAGTCATTCATGACGGGACAAAAGTGGTGGTGGTGTAAGAATCAGGGTGTAATAAGCCAAGATATGCACGTATCTTCTTACCTTGACAGCCGAGAATTTCCAGACGTAGCGACGGATTTGTATGCCCTGGAAAAGAAAAGTTAGAATTCGCACGACATTTTTTTCTGATTGGGTTGCTTTCTTACATTCCAAGACATGAATCCGTACAAATCTGGTCGTGACGGGTGTGTCGAGCCAAATGCTGGGATAGGTTAAATAGATTTTAAATTTTATAAACATATTCTATATAATCTGATAATCCGTGACAAAACTCATATCGGACGGGTGCATTTTTCAGTTTCCCTCATTCCGAATGGGCAAATTTGAAAAGAGAAAGACAATCGTCATCCCTCGCATACGGTTCAGTGTTTTTTTTCAATTGTGGCCAGCTAATTATTAATTAACCGTAAGTACTTATCATGCATAGAAAATATTATTGATGTTTGTTTAGTTTGTCTGTTCTCATATGACTTTCACATAAACTTTAAATTAATTACCCTTGAATTGTAATGTAGGTACATCATGAGTGACTATTCGGACGATGACGACTACGTCAACCCTCACCACTTTCCAAATAGTCAGAAACCACCCGTGCCATCATCTTCTTCGAAACGGAAGGCAACCACCCCCACTACCAACAAAGCAAAGGTGCCCAAGAAGAAGAAGGATGACGACGATGAATGAGAGGATGACGATGAAGAAGAGGAGGAAATATCGACGAGTTTTAAGTAATTTTTCTATTAATGGAAATCAAGTTAACAATATGAGATGATTTTTTATCCATAATTTCGCTAGATTTCTCAAATTTAATTCGGATGACGATGGTGGGGACGAACCGGAGACGAAGCAAGAGTGGCGAATGGTGCAAGGTGGTTCGAAGTATACGAGGGAGCCACCCACCAGTCCCCCCGAACGTCTTTATGTGAATCGGAAGATTGATGTCCGAGAGAAAAAAATGGAACTGTGTGGTGGAAAATGACGAAAGCCCTGAACACGAGTAAGAGGATGTCAAATACATCTGAGGGTAAACAAATTTAGTTGTATTCCATATTATTACGACCATTATTTATGTCATGGTTTGTTGTTAATTTTTAGATGAGAGTGATAATAAACTGCGACAGTTTTACTGCACATTGGCACGAGAGGTCGAAGAAGACCAAGAAATGGGATCGCAACAATCCACAACTTCTAATCTCACCCCTCTGACCCCTGAAATAATTAAGGGAATATATTCCCCCCTCACTGCTGAAGAGAGATTGATTGCAGAGACCAAGGTACGGCAAGCTGGAGAAGCAGGACTTATGGTTCCGGGGACAACTTCAAGGGTAGCTTTCTCACAACCAAATGCAAACCGATCGTATGGGTTATTCGTTCTTGTACCCACAAATTCAAAGTACAATTTTATTTGTTCTGGGGTTCCGAGTAAGTTGTTTTTTAAACAAATGATGATTTGTTATTCGACCTGTTTTCTAATACGACGTGTTTCCAGATTGTGTAAGAACAAGGTCCACTCATGTGCAACCGGCCCCGAAGTGTCACATTCACAAAGGTCCGACAATTGGTTTTGTGCTGGCTCAATTCACGGATGGAGCCAATAAGAAGAACAACGTCATCCTCCATGTCATTGTCTCGTTTACATATGTTGATGGGGATGTTAAAGATAAAGAATTTAACGCAACGCAGACAATCATGGATCATCATGTAAACAAATCACATCTGCCGTGGAAATTATACTCCAAAGAGTGTGAAGCCGCCGGCAGACCAACTCCAAAATTACTAGAGCTCGAGGGTCGTCGCCGTTACTTTGAGGATGAAGATGAACTCATGAAAGTTTACGCAGCACGACAGGTAATATTAATAATAAAAATAATGCTGCAAAGTATGTAATTTTCACTTAGATAATGATTTACTTAATCAATACTTTTTAGACCACGACCCTCTTACAAATGCTCTTGTATCCCGATACTACCATCAAAATAATCTGCCTAAATGTGGGAATTAACTTTCCGAATGGTGCTTACAAGTATTTGGTGGAGGAAATGGATCTGTACGGCTTGGAATTAAAGATCCATGACAAACTTTCCGAAGCTGCAGCAGCAGCAATTAATCTGAAGGAGGATGAACAAATTCCATTTCTCTTACAAGCAAACACGGGTGAGAGGATTGGGGCGCTGTTATCAAGAGGAAAAACGGAAACGACAGTGAAGGTTGCTGCGCTATACTTTGTCTCAAATCCCTACATAATTTATGCCGGACAAGCTCTCAGTCAAGCAGTTCATGGCAGTAGTGCCAACCCTACTGACCCTGTAATCGAATACAAAAATAAGAAGCCCTCCACCCACCCTGATTACAAGATTGTACCAATTGGAGTTGTTCGTAAAGAGGAGCGGTACAAGTGGGAGTTCCACCTCCACATGTGTGCCCTTATAGCATCTCTTTTACACATGCCAAATTGCATAAATCCCAAAGAATTCACTGCACAGTCTCATCCTCTTTGTATAAATAGGCAAACCAATTCGAGTTTTGTAAATGAAAAGTCATGGGGCATTATACATGGGTATCTGATGAAAAAATTTTTAGTTGATGTGTATCTAGGACCCAAGACGTCCGGCCAGCAATAATGTAATAATAAAAAGATGTATGGTTTACTTACCTTCGAATGTGATGGGAATTAGTGTTGCTACGAAAGGTCTGTTTTTTTTTTTTTTTTGGAAACAAGAAGAATACAAAGTTCAGCAAGATTTCGTTTAGTTCTTTTATACATTTTTGACTTTATGATAATAAAAATAAGATGTGCATAAGTGATTCCGTGCGTTGCATATTTTTGTACTTGTGCTTTTTGTTCATCGTAAAAGAGAACTTGGCTGGTCTATGTGTTTAAATGTCGGCTGAGTTATATAACAACCTTAAAAACAAGTTCATCCTTCCGAGAGAGAAATTCTTTGATATTTTGACAATTTATTTTGTACACGATAACAGAAAGTTGGAACTACACTTGAATATCTTATTATTCTGTCAAATCAAAACCATGCAGAAAATATAGTTGGAGAAAGAATGTTGCCCAGATTTGTTGAAGACAGCCTTGCATGCAACCCGTGTTAAATAGACAAGCACACTACATAAATAACCCACATCATCAGTTTCAAAACTACGCAAAATGCACGACTCCATCTTTAATATTGATCCCCATAAATGTCAAATAACACTCGAACAGTAAATCAAGAAACTTAAGTATTTCTTTCTAAATAAGCTTTACGGGGAATTTGAGACATTACTATGTATCCCTGCCAAATACCAATATTTATACGGTGTCACCACATACTTAGTTAGAGTTGCGTTCCATGATTTCTCAAGTGTTGAAGAATCACACAATTTGTCATAAATTACCTTTTTCTTGCCGTAAACATCATGCACGAAATCCCACTTGTACGCGTCCTGACTTGTCGCCAGAGAGAAACCTGAGATTTTAAAGGGATTTTAAAATGTCGCTAGTTTTGACGGTTTTATACATACGTTATTTAGGCAAGGGGATAAATATATACGAATATCACTTACTTGTAACCCACTCGGCCTCGTCGCCACGACCTTGAAGAAGTAATCCCGACACAACCGTGGTCACACCGAGATCTGTGCAGTTTTTAAATTCAGAATGATGCGATGACTATAATTTTTTGTTACGTAGTTTACATACCTATCAGAATCCAATGACTTTCTCCTTGACCTGAGTTTTTGGCACACCAAGCCCGACTAAAAACATGACGTAATTTTTTGTAATACTGACCATTGGAGAAATAAATCGTGCTTCAAAGTTTCAATCCATACCTTCCCGGTTGATGCAACCTTGCGTACTTTACTTGGCAAGAGGGTTCATCGCTCACCGAGCTGGCGGACAATTGCCAGTCTTCTATCAAATCAGTCATCAGTCCCAAGGGCTTCGAACAACCTGTCCAAGGATCAACAATGAGAAAAATTGAGAGCACATTCGTGTACGTCTGTTACTTATTTTTTTATTTGGAAGCAAAACCATAGCTTATAACGGACCGGTATATTTAGAACTCTCTCTCACGCAACGAAAATGAAGTGAAATGTCAATCAATTACATACTTTGGTAAAATGATAACTCATATGCGAATCAATCTTGCAGAAAATTTTGCCAGAAAAGTTGCAAATTGCGTAACATTTTGCCCCATACATACATTCCAACTAGAAGTCATAACCTTAAATGGTATAATTTCCTCTCACAAATGCAAAACGCTTTATGACAATTTTACACTCCATGAACTAGTGGCATGAATGCATTTACTATAAATTATTGCTTAATGTGGCGTGGTGCCTTTTTCCTCTGACAAATTTCACCCTGCGTCCTTCTTGACTCTACAGATTGCATGGACAAAGTCATTACGGGTGCGTATTAGCAGTTTACTTTATTTTTCTCTCTTTCCTCTCAACGATTTTCCAGTCCACGTACTAAAATATGTACGTAGACAACATCAACTCGTCGCTTTTTATTGGACTTGAATTACTCTACGACTACGCGAACTAATGATAATGATGTTCCTCTCCTCCATCTCGTTTATTTGAATTTGCATCCCACTCTACTTTCACTCTGAGAGAACAACTTTCACCGCCATGCTCTCGTCCAGTGCATGTTGTTTTGATAGCCCACGGACACAATAGACTCCCATTAACGAAGACGTTTCCCCATTCAGGTTAAATTAACCTTGCGACTAATCCTCGTCCACGATTCGCTCTCAACATGCACCACCACGTCCATTAAGTTGGATTCATTTCAATTAGAAATGCGGAATTGGGAGAGACGGGGACAAAAAGCTGGTGGAGGATGCCGTGTCAGGACAATTTTTTTAAAAAAGGGGTCGTATTTTCTTCAAAGTTTGTGGACAAGCAGAGTAAATAAAGCATTATGTTTATAAAATTTCACAGTTTTTTTGTCCGTCTTGAACTTGAGTTAACATAAAATTATCCGTCGTGCCATTAATACTGCTAAATAAGTCGTGTTCATTGTGAATGAATGGCTGTTGGCTGCAAGTGGTAAAAGGAATAAGAATACCAAGTAAGTGATGTCACAAAGTGCGAAGATGATGCCATGTCAAATCAGTTTCTTTCTACTGCCATGCACATTAATTATACAAACGTCTCTCCTCCTAATAATTTGTCTTGTATTGTTTGTCATCGTCATAAAGTACCTTTTTGAACGTCGGGTTGAATGGGTTTCGTCCTTAAAAGTATTTGAAAATGCGAAATGTGCTGCTGCTATGAGATTTATAATGGATGTGGAAATGTCCAACAAGTGCTTGCATGTGGGAGTGTGGGTGTCTCGAGAGTTTATGCGACTCATCCATGCACACAAAGTGCTAGGGACTAGATATCCAACAGACCGAGTAAATGCAAAGTTTATACGGAAGACAAACGACTCCAGGAAGCATATAAAGAAGGAAAGATGTCAAATATTTTACCAATTTCCGAAAAGTTTAAGGTATAAAAGTTTTAAATAAGTTTTTGGAGACGATTAATAATCCAGACATGACAGAATTTAATATGGCCTACGAGATAAAATGAAGCCATCATACAGTCTGAAGTGTAATGTAGTTTAGTTAATTATTTTCACGTAATAATTTGTAATCCGTTCACGTTTCGTCCATTACAATCTTTAATTTGGTGAAAATTTAAAAATGCAGCGATTAAAAAAATGTAATCTGCTTCTTTCGAATGAAGGTGGGTTGAGCATGAAAAGTTTTATATTGACACCGTTACAGAGCAAGAAATATACACGTTTAATCATTCAGAAATGGAAACAAAGACATGTAAAGTAATTGAAAAGATGTGTCAAATATGCATCCTGATCTTTAACTGGTTCTTGATCATATTTTCCTACATACTACAATTTACATTTACTGATATCTAGTGTTAGTGGGAACATGAATTCATTGAGGTATTGACTCCATAGTTGAATTAAATCACTAATATGTAATAGGACTAATATGTACATAAATAATAAGTACCAAATTGCATTTAGTGGAAATCATCGCAAGTTCAAAACTTTGTAATTATTATAAAATCCGGCCTGTTTAACCTAAATTTTTAAAATATTTTCCTGCAATTACTATGCATAACTTATGAAGATTTTATCCCCAAAAAATCATAACACACACCTATCTTTCAGGCACGCCTTTTACCACTGCTTACACAAGTTTACTTATGTACACCATCACACAACCATTATTAGTGATCCTCGCATCTGTTACCTTTCACTCATCCAAAGCCAATTTGTCTCGATAAATCTCAAAATCTCAATCTCCCTCTTTCACAAACTTCCTTCCCTCCACGAAACTAAAACCAAGCAAACTTTCCTCCTAATTGATTTCAAACTCTATTTCCTTTTGTGGGAGGAATACCATTACCGCTTCTCTCTTCTCTCCAGTGTCAAACACTCCTTGAAGTTCGGATATAATAATAAGCTATTTAAAAAGTTGGAAAAAATCTCTCCTCCTTTTCCTCTGAGGAGTGTCACGACGCCTCTCCTACTACAGCACACACGGTCTGATTTCAACCAAGATACGGTACGACCGTGTAATGTATGTGTATTTTGTGCAGAGATTGGTTCCTGTATTGAACGGTATTTTACTTTTTTAGCCCGAGTCAGGCTTATGGAACCGTCATGTCCGTCTGTCCCGTCTGCGATAACTCTTGTTATAGGCTTATCCAATTGACATCAAATTTGGTGCATATTATAGTATGGGGCAAATTATGTTCGAAGATGAGCAAAATCAGTTAGTTTTGTACAATGCGATACATAAAAAAACAAATTGGGTCATTCGTTAAAAAGTTCTAATGGATCACGAATGAAGGTTACAAATATTATTTCAGAACATGGTAAATTGTACCGATAACATGAATTTTGTACCAAAATTTGGTAGTAGTTGGATCATGTGAAAAAAATTCAGGATCCTATTCTGACCCTGACTAGGGCTAAATCAACACCTCACACCGTAGATTTTATACATATATGCATCAGCTTTCATGTTTTCATGCCCAAGCAGAGTCAATATCATTAAATCAGTACAAATAAAAATAAAAGACTCCCCGGAGGAGGTTTAAATGATTTTCTTTGCAATTCTCCTCGCAGCCATAAAGAAATAAGTTGTGCTAGGTTTTTTTCCTACGCTGTGTGCACAATTTCGCACTTTGAGATAATATTGAAAGCGAGAGATGGATATCGAGGAAATGAATTGACACCGATTTTCTTACCAGGCTCGTACATGCTGACGATGGATATATTGAGGAGAAGAAAGAGGGAAAAGTAGGTGACGACAGTGTTGAGCGGGGTTATCGAGAAGATGGATAAGAAACCCATTTTTTTCAATTCCGGGTTGAGATTCAGTACCAACGTCTTAATCTGGGTTACGAAAAGGATAAAAATTAAATAAGTAGATCTCACATGTATGTCCCTAATTTTTGCTTGTTCTTACAAACGACGACGACAGAATTATGATCTCCTTGTGTTTTACGAGGTTCCTTCCTTATCCAGTTTGGGGCGGATGAGCAGTAAAGTAAATGTCGTGATCAATGCGACAATATTACCATCATCTTCCCGTTCCGGTGCATCCCTTCATATTTTCCTACGACGTGGTGGTGAAGAAGACGAAAAAATACGGGAAATGACATCCTCAATCATGTTTTTTTTCATCTGTGAGTGAAAATTTCACAAATAAATGAGATTAACAGTTTATTATTCACTGCAGTGAGTACATTTTACTTAAGAATCTAGTAAATATACAGAGGGTGTTTACAGATTTTGTGGAAAGACAATTTTATGGGTAAACTGCGAACCCTTTATCCGTTTTGGCGCCAAATTTCGAACACGCAATCCCCAAGATCACGGTCACACATGTACCAAGTTTCAAATTTCTATCTTCAAAAATGAGCGCAAAAAGTGACCGTGAAAGGGGTTTCCAAACAACAGACATTTTTTATCTCTTCCATTGAAAAAGCGTTGTTCTAAGCATCCAAACCCAAAAAATTCCATTGGACTGGTGTCAGGTTACTTAATGTGTACCCCCGAAAAAGATATCGAGGTCATTCCGGGGTTTGCCTTTAAATCTTGGGCGTCCGGTTGGGTAAATACGGTCGTATATGAAAATGTCGTGTCGTGATGGATGCAAATCTTGTCAGGCTCCCCAAATTGCTTCTTTGCAATTTTGACCTCCAACAACTTATGTAAAACACTGTCCATAAAGTACTTCAAGTTTATTTTTGCATTAGACCCAACAGGTATCAATGTTCGCACTCCACGGTCCGTCATTGCACCTGCCACCAGGAATCAGTCAGACAACTTTTCCTTCTTTTCAGACCCATGCTTTGAAATCTGCTTTCGGTCGGTTTTGCAGCAAATTATTTTTATCCTGTTGAAGTTTTGAAGGCAGCAGAGTGTCCCGTCCAATGTGACGACAAATTCGGAATTTTTATTCCCAACATGACCTTCAAACAGCCTCCGGCTGTTAGTTTTTTTGTTTACCATATGGGTAAATTTAAGTGCGCGGACTTTCGCCTTCCTCTGCAAAGCTTTTTTAAAATCGTGCTATAAAATACGATTAACGTGTCTAGGAGACACCTGGGATTGCATTGTGACCTGTCTTTTGGTTGCAGGATTCTGATTGCCATCGTGGCGATCAATGTTCTTCAGGGTGGCAGAATTCATCGTTGTGAGGGGTATGCATTTCGTCGCATACGTTGGTGGGATGAAACTAGTTACTGTCGTTTTCTTACAAAATTGATAGAATTATATGTGGGGGACACGATAAGATGGGTTCCAAATTTTTGGATTATCGTTTGGGCACTTTTCGCGGCCAAATTAGCTTCGGAAACCGCTTTTACGGTTCGTCCACTTTGGGGTAACTTTTGGGGGCCATCTTTGAAGATAGAAATTTGAAACTTTGGGCAGGTGTGGTCGTGACCTTCGAGATTGCGTGTGCCAAATTTGGTGCAAATTGGATTACGCGTTCAAAAGTAATACATGTAATTGTCTTTCCACAAAATCTGTAAACATCCTGTAGTGCTTAATCATTCCAAATGCTCTCATTTTGTCAAAGCGTACACACATAATAAATAATCACTCTTTCTTCTTTGACGGATTGCACAATCATTGCAAAAAGTGCATCATGGAAATCGCATCATGCAACAGCGTACACACTTACGTAACATTACTTCTACGACATGTCTAGTACGTACGTAATCAATCAATCCGTAGGAACATATATATAATGAACATATACGAAATGGCTGAAATATATATAGCATTCAGTGCGTAGCATTGTTTTAAATGAGAGAACTTTTAGTAGAAAATGGGGTCTCGCTGTACAAATACATCAGTTAACAGTCTAATAAATGTCTCCGAAGCTCGTGGTACATTTTTTTCTTAAGCCTCGTCTCAACTTTCACTCTTTCACTCCAACCCCGTGTCCATCTGCTCTTTTGGTGGAAAGACCACATTCAATTTTCAAGAGTTGACTCTGCCACGACTTGAAACTGGTTGGTGTAAGTTGGACATGGATGAAACTACAGAGCAGAATTTGGGAACTACACAATTTGTAACCGGAGATGAACATTTTGAGTTTTGGACTTTCTCCGGAAATGTTTCGTTTGGTATGCAGCACGCTTGCTATCAGTCACTCAGTCAGTTTCTAGGACCACCACCACCACTACAGTCGGGACATTCCATCCCAAAAACCACAGGCAGCAGAAAGACACGGACTTTATCCTCATTCAATTCACATTGTTGGAAATTTCATAACGAAATAACTTTAAGTAGTGCGAGCGGGAGAGCGACATGAGGAGTTGTTTCTTGAATTGGCAATGATCTCTTCCTCTGAAGAAGAAGGAGGAAAAGGGAGGGAAGATACTCTAAATTTTTTAGAAGTGAATTTTACAGAAATTGAAACGAAAGGGGAGACGAACATGGGAATTTATGCAAATCACGGCAATCCGCGTAGTGTATATTTTCGTTTAATTAAATTCATAAAATTCATGAAATTCCGATTTAAAATTTAGTGAAAGAGGAGCCAAGTAAAACTGAATTATTATCGAACGTGGAAGGAAATTCTGATGCCAAAACGGGAAAGATATAATTACTTGATAGTTAATGATGCATGAAATTAATGAAATTAAATTTTAAAAGTGAAATCATACAAGAATTTCCATTTCGAAGATGATTTGAGAGGGAAGGAAGACAGGTTGGGAAGCGATAAAATTATTTGAGCCATCCAAACTTGTACGAAACTAAAGCAAATCTTCCCCTGCCTGCAGATGAACCTTCATATTAATGACTTTTCTATATTCGTACTACTCTTAAGGAGCCCGACCTGTTTTGGTGCTGGTACTGGTAGTAAGTTGGCTACCATCATCCTCATCTTCTTCCCACATCTCATCCACCAAGTCGCACACAAACTCATCAATTTTTCGGACGATGAACATCCAATCACGAATAAAATAGAGAAATTTGCATTTTATGACAACCATCATTATCTAACTGCCAGGCATGAAAGGAGGAAGACAGCTACTGGGGGAGGAAGACAAAGGGATAAGTATCCCCCATTCTCTGGATATGTCATCAGTTTTTATACGTACATACATACGTAAGTTATGCTAACAACTGGAAATTCAGATTTTTTTAGTTCGGAAAAAATGACAGAATTTCTATTAAAAAAAACTTTTTTGAAAAAATATGTATGTCGAGCTTCTGTGGTATAATTCCCGATAAATAATTCTCCTCAGGTTTAACAAGAAGACAAACTCACATGTGCCAAGAAGATCACCCGCAATATTTCACGTACATCTAGTTGTACAAACTTGTACACACAACTCGCCAATAATTCCACCAAATAGACCCATATTATTTGAAAATTGTAATTTTGATGTTTCTCACACACGCCCATTCATCCCAATTTAAAAACTTGTGGTGCACCGTTTTAAGACAGATTTGATGTACACGATTCCTTTATGTGTACTTCGTGCCGGAGGGGTGCACCCATAATTTAACTTCTTTAACTTTAAATGATGACGAATCCTGTCTGGCGTATCTTTTCCAATGATTTAATGGGAGTTTAAGAGGGCAATAATCATAAATTTGAAAAGAGATGTAGCCCAACGGCGTGTACATAAGTAATCTCTTTAACTTAACGCAGAAGAGAATATTATTTTGCATTAAGAAACTTATATTATTAAGTAAGTGGTGGTGGTGATGTGATGGATATAAAATTCGACCTTATTGTAGAGAGGACGATACAAGATAATAATAATATAAGCCAAACATACAGTATTTAGTGCTTATGTCAAAATTACGTGCTAATGACAGTACAAGAGATTCATCGTACGGTGCGAAGAAGTAATTTAAATTTTAAACAAGCAGTGGTGGTGTATTTGCGGCAGACACTTAGTGAATTTCACATTTTTCTTTCGTATTTTAAAGATATTTTGCTATTTCTATCTACTACACATAGATAAGTAATGTATCACCCACAAAAAAAGTGCAACTACAAAGATGTACTTTCTTTACGAAATATTTAGTCAGTCAAACGTGCACTTATAACGTGATGAGGTAAAGTGAGACAAAGATATCATGTAGTGCACACACTCTCTCGATAAATTCCAACTTGTCATTTTTACCATTTCAACCACCATCTGTTACGTTTACGTTAGCAAGAAGTACAAGATGACAGCCGTATTGATTCTCTTAATTGCTTGAGAGTAAGTAGTGACGCTAAAGAAAATGTGCGGTATCCAAAAATCACACTTTGTCCTGCTGCTCCATAATGTCATCCCCTTCTTCACAGCTTGGTCCTTGACTCTTGATTGAAAATGCATTGTCTACCAATTAAATTAGTGAGGAGTGAGATATAGGCATGAATTTTAATACAGTTGACACTGTCGCTAATCAATCATATGTATAGGCGAGTCCTTAAATTGTCATCCATCATCATCTCATCGTCCAAGCAAGAAATGATCAATTCTCTGAATCTCAAATTCCCTCGAGTCATCTTCTATATTGGATTTGGTTAACTTTTAATTTAATTTTAATCCCATTATTGTCTTGCTTAAGTTCAATCTTGTGACTTGATTGTGTGCACAAATTGGCAGTGTCAAACCAATCAAAATCAATACTCCTTTTTGCGAGATTAAGTCGTCGTACACTGGAGGACAGGACAGGGACAATCTGCCAAAATTTATATAGCGAGTATATCACTTTGTACCAAAACGACTGTCTAAACTAAATTTGAAGTAGGACAGCAAAAAATTGAGACGACTGGATGTGTCCAATTCATCACAATTCATCTCAGCAGGTAGTAAGTGGTGGTTGCTGATGTGCAGTAAATCTTGAGTGTTGACTGACAAGACGACTAGTTTTTTTAGTCACCTTTTGCTAAAATAGTTGTTAGTCTGATGGTTCTTGCATGTTGCTGCTCATTCGATTATTGTCTATTTATTGTGGTGAGGATTTAAATATAATTTAATGAGACACATGTGAGACGATTGTTCACATGAAGTGATTTATGAGAATGAAGCTGCTGTTGAATTACTTAATCAGAATGAACTTGTGAAATGTTGTTGCAATTTGTTTGACAGATTTGTAACTTAAACATTTAAACATTTAAACATTTTGACCCTTTAAATGTATTAAATCTACACAAATCTTTTTTTTAATCATGCATTTATATACAATTTCCGCCGTATTATGAGTTATCATTAAGACCCATATCATTACTTATTCCTAGCAAATACAAATAACTATCAATATTGTATTCACGACTAAATTTTAAATGACAAGGATCAAACTACGATTTGAAACCAGCATTCTGCAGAAAATGGGATGGACGGACGACTTGGTAGATAAATACACGATTTTAAATGCAGTCGTGCAACTCGAGAACGAGATAACATAACTGAATACAAATGTCAGTAATAATAAATATCTGTAATTGTTTCTTGCCCACCTTCACATTACTACGAACGAAGGAACGATGTACTGATTGACAAACAACATCATGTCAGTTCAATTGTTGTTTTTTGTTTCGTATATTGACTGACTCTGACTCTTGCCGTTGTTACACATTGCATCAAAATGAATAATAAGTGATTGAGATTCAGGAGAGGTAACCCGATAACTAACTTTGGTAAGAGGCAGAATTACAATAAGTGCATGAATAATAATTGCTTTATTTGCAAAGTTTGTTGAAATTTTAAAAAATGAGGATGGTTTTTTAAATTCAGAGTAAGATGCATGCTTTCATCTTTTAATAACAGTTTAAACAATGACACAGAATGAAGAGGATGATCACCCCTATCGTCACTATTATAAAGAGCCAGTAAAAACTCAACAGTTCTGGCACCATATTATATGCTAAATAAATATCTACAGACTAAAATATTTGGCTAAAATATGACTAACTTAAATAAATAGATCGAGTTTATAACATTTTTATAATTTCCTGAAATAAAACTACATTGAAAATCGATCTAAATTAAGGTACGATGCCAGCAAAGCAGATGTCAAAGTTTTACCAGTAATCACGTTCCTCACAACCTCTGTTTGGCATCAATTCCTTGTATGATAACCACTCATTAATTTGATAACGTTAGCACTGATCACGTTGCACTAATAAGAAGGTTCTGATCGTGGAGCAAAATGATTTCACATATTTTCTCACAAAAAACGAGTATTTCAAAAAAGTATTTCATAAAGAAGTTCTAATGTTTTCGAATAAAATTTTCCAATAAAAAATCGTATGTTTCTGAAACCTGCTCTTCTTATATTTTGGAATCACTTGTGCTTATCACGTTTATTTAGAACACGACCCTGCAGAAACGTCTCACATGGAACGGCTCACTGCGAAAACAAGCAGATCGACAGAGTCACACAGAGTCACGGAAAGGACTGAATCAGAAAAGAACAATCGTGAGCATCTTGAAGGGGAAAACGTGCAGCGAGTCAAATGGAATGGTGTGGGAAGGCGAAGAACGGGTTAAAGTTGCAGAGATGCTCCTGCTCCCAGTGATCTCTGGAGATTCGCCACATCACAATTCTCCAGAAAATGCCTCGATGTCAGTTTCTCACCACAAAAGTGAAGAGTTGAAACTTGGCTGTCATCAGGAATCGACACAGTTCATGTTTTTTGGGTGATTAGTCAATTAATATGAGCTACACTCTGAGACGTATTATCAGCAGCTCACAACGAACTTGTGCACATCCTAAAATGAGAAAGTACTAAATAATTTGACGAATTTCTCACTTTGAACATTTGCAAAATTGAAAATATTGTTTAATTGAAATGAAAACAAACTCAATTCACGTAACAAAACTGATGGTGGGGAGTTCCGTATTGTGACAGGTTCAATTTGCTCACACCAAAGCTACTACTGCTTAAATAATTTCAACTGTGTACAGCCAGTTTACGGAGTTAATTTATTAATTGAATGGGAGGAGGATCGTGTCAGAGATGAGCTTCGTCTTGGCCACAACTAGAATGAAATTTTATACTCATTCTCCGACAGGATGAGGAGTGTCTCAAGAACTAAACAAGATTTGCTCCTTAGCTGGTTGTTGTCAATGTCAAGAAGTCTTTAGATCGACTAATTATTATTTCTGTACTGAAACCATCATTGACTCGTTATTGTAATCATTTCAAGCTGATGTTAGAGTTTGATTATTTGGGGAGCAACGTCGTGACGAGGGGAAAGAGTTGAATGTCAAAAATGCAGGACAGAAATTGGGGGGTCATGTTAGTCTCAAAATCCGGTGCTTCAACTTATCTGGATGTGATTATTATGAATCGAACACAAATAATTAATTAAGGCAGAATGTAATTAACATATTTTTCAAGACCGCATTGTTTCAGAGAGACTAATTATCTTTCCTTTGATCAAGCGGAGCCAGGATGGTCAACAATAAGGCGTAAGTTATGCTAAATGATGGTGAGATACAGGTTATAGCTTGAAAAACAGTGGCAGATACAGACCTACTTGACCAGAAGGGGCAACTAACTAATAACTAGAATATTATATGTAGGTACATACATATTCACTTGCTGTCATTTCATTATTACGCCTAAATAAATCTATTACACATCAGTTAATTGTTAACCCTCAAACAGCACTGTTTAGCAAAGTACTCGTAAATTCAGAGTGATTATATGATTAGTGAGGACAATTATCATAATTGAATAAAAATGCGATTCGTGAATAAAATAATTGTCGCCTTGTTGTTATTATGCTGTCCATTTTATGGCCAATTTTCGTTCCCTTTAAACATTATGATTGGCAAGTACACGTTTCTGAATGATACAATGAGTCGCATGCATGTCGGTAAATTAAGACATTGCTTGGTAAAATTTTTAAAATATAATTATTTTATTTTATTAAATCGATAACTGTAATAGGTCAATCATTATTGGCACTTAATCACAGAAATTTATATCATCAACCTCTTTCGCTTGATTGTGTCACATACCACGTTTTGATAAGATCAGAAGAAAAATTAAAATGCGCAAACATTACCAACACCACCATTGCATTGCATTTTACATGTCTTTGCCATTTTCAGAAATGCCATATACAGAGCTGACAAGAGAGACAAAACACCTCATTATTGACTGAGCTTTCTTGTTATTAAGACGAAATTGGATAAGATTACTAACCTAAATTGTGGGCAACGTTATTGTTTGCAATTGTTAAGTTAAGTGACTTGGTCTATTGTATTTAGTAGCAGAATAGCCATGTATTTTTGATACTGTGTCAGTAGTGCTACCGTCTCTTAAAATGTTAATCTATTTATTTTCGCACTTGTCTGATAACAAGGAAAATGTGTTGTTGCGCTGATGAGACCAATTACGGGTTCGAAGTGCTTGTTTGTTTTTTGGTAATTGCATTTGCATTATTGAGGAACCCGGGAACATCGTGTTGTACTTTTGTACATTTTAAAACTTAATGAAATACAAGGCTGTAAAAGCTTTTAGTTTGTAATTTATCCAATCCATGATGATCAATATGAATTGCACTTTTACACCCAAAATGGACCAGACCACACACCAGGGTCGACACATTTATGGCGAAAACGCTTCACGGTTTGTCAACATTACTTTATTATTGCCCTGCAGACAAAGGAATAAAAAATCTCGAATAGATAATTGAGATTTTAGGGACAAATTATTACTCAGAAAAATTGTTATTTGACCCCACCTTGATTTTTAATATTTATCTACATACAGTTTTTTTATAATAAAGTTGTATATTCATATGATCGTCGTGATAAATGTGCCCAATAATTTTTCTCTCTCGTTCTTCTTACGTACGACATTATTGAAATCTGGCCGAGTCTGGTCTACTCTTTTTTTTACAAGATGAATGTAGAAATGATTGTGAATTGTGCTGAGCAGAAAAGAACTCTCACTTTTTGATCATCATCATCATCCACAACCGTCTTTCATCTTCATCTCGGGCAAAACGATGAACTTCACTTGAGATATTGATGACGCTAATAAAGACAACCAGCTTATTCTGACGTGAATACCTCATTATTTATACATGAGTAGAAAGAAGTAAAGTAAAGGAATGGATCGTGGTGGGTCGTCGTCTCCTTGTTGGATAATGTTGATCCATTTACTTTCTTCGGGGGGATAGGAGAGGAGGATGAAATCTATTACTTTTTTTATACGGCAGGGTGGTCACGTTACTTTGGTGGTTGGTTTAGTCGAGGAGAAAGTATGGGTTAAAAGTGAAAAGAAAGTGCCACCACATGGGGAATAATAAGATATATACGGAGAAAGTCTGAGAAGAAAGGATTCGAGTGGAACGACGACATGAAAACACGACCCGAATTTTTCTCCTATTTAGCCCCCGTACAGCATCTTCATTAATCTTTATTATTCCATCGGCTCAGTGACTTGGTGGATTCATGGAGAGAAAGTGAGTGGCGATGTGTACTTTGTGGGCCAAAAATGCAGTCGAACGCGTGGGGGTTGGAGGATGGAGGGGATGAAGGTAAATCCTCACGTCCTGGACCACCACGGAGAGACAGGCGTGGTCAGTCAGGCGAAAATGGGAGAAAAAGATGGCGAAAAATAGCAACGGTAGAAATTATTTGCAAATATTTTTAGTGCAAGAGAGATATGCATAACATAAATAAACGTATATTGGTTGTAAATATTGTGTAAAAGTCTGATCTGTAAGACTTAATGTTCTGAATTATGCAGCTTAATTTAGGTTTTCGCTGCCAAGTTTTTTGATGAGCTTGCATAATTTTGCTTAATGAGTCATAAATATTTTGAAAAAGTGTTTTACATTTACATCCTTTAGAAATGTAATAAGGTTAAAAACAACTCAGAACGATAACTTAGAGAAAGTAAGTGACCAAAATATACTACATAATCTGCATTTTCTACAATCTCTAGTCCAACATTTATACCTCCGTTCCTAATTCACTTCACGTACAATAAACACCTCAAGGAAAATCGAGACACAAATCTCAACCAGTTCAGACAGAATACAACAAAATGCTGGTCTTAATCCGGCTGTTGTAACTTCTTTTTCTCCGTATTGGAATTGCGAGAAGGAACAAACCATCTATTTATCTATCTTTGAGGGCTTAAAACCTCACGATGTGTGATACAACTTTCACCACTTTCTCCTTCCACGACCATATCGTTACTCGCAAGTATGTAGTCGTGGTGGGATGAGAAAATGAGACCTCTTGGGATTACGAGAATAATATGGTCCCCTTGTTTCCTAAATGTTGTACCCTTTTCCTTAAGCAAACTGGACTTTTCTCAGCGTACGAAATAATCCTCCTCCATACACACACAAGTAATTGTCATCTTGGTTCCAGGATTTTAACCAGAAAAAAAAGTAACACTTTCCAACAAAAAAATATATTCCGTTACACTTTCAACAAAGCTATTAGGTGGTGCTGGTCGTGGTAATAAATTGTTTAGTGGGGACTTTGACTGTCCAGGAGAGAAAGCGAGATTTCAATCAAGGAAATTGGGAAAAGCTTCCTCCTCCATCTTTGACATTAAATAGAGCTTCCTGGTAAAACAGTAGGCCTTACTCGACAATAGAATTTGAAAACTCTCTCTCTCTGACCACAAAGTTTGATGGAAAACTTTAGGTTTTTATTTCTTTAAGGTAATAAATGATTTAGAGTAGTTTCGATCAGTCAAGTTGACGTGTAAAACTTGTAGATTTTGTTGCGATTTTGGATTGAGAGAGCATCTTGTTGGGTGTCAGGAAGGGTATATTTATACATAAGTTTAGAGAGGTCAAAGGCTAAATGGAGTCTATTTATGGGAACACATAAAAAATGAGAAAGAAATAATCCAGCGTTTGTTATGGGTTGAATAAAATGGAAATAGAGTTGAAATTTGAAATTTATGGTTCGCACTTTCACCACTCCTTTCACAGTACTTCACCATGGACGTAATAAACCACGAACAACTGAACTGTGCATATTTCGTGTCTCTCTTTTCTGCTCTTTGTAGCCGTGTGTGTGTAATTTGAGGATGATGTTCAATCTTCATTTATGACGCATCAAGGAGAAAACGACAGAACATGAAATAACACTCTTCCCCGACCAGAGAATGAGTTTCTGAAAATGTGAAATATTAACTGATGGTTCTTATTTACAAACAAATTTTGCTGTGACGTTCATTTTTAAAGTGCACTAAAAATTCCACTAAAATCTGACATTACTCATATTACTTATATTTTAATCGAATAGGAGGCAATCCATAACGTCCTATGTCGTTCATATTTTGTTATTAGAACGGGATAAATAATAGTAAATAGTGTGGACATAAAATTTGGCAAAAGGTCAATTTTATTACAAAATGTTTACGGTTTTGTAAAAGCTTTGTTTTGTCACTGTCAAAGTTTGACAGCCAAAATATTATTTTACATATTAACAGAAGTAGATTTTATTTAATTAGTATTTTATTTATTCACGTAAAATCATAATTCTCAAATCGGCGTCAAAATACTTCAACTTTTAAACAAAACTGGTGAAAGTCATGCTAAAATTTTCATTAAAATAAACCAAAATTACAATTTCTCCACCTCTTTCCGCATCTATATTTTGCTCGCAAAAATCATCCCAGCCAATTCACGCTCTCTGTACTTCATCCGAGCAAAAATCTCACAACTCTTGAACTTTTAACGCTCCCGACAGAATTTTGTGGAACTAGTTGGTCCCAACTCCCTCCGCCATGCCATCCCTCTAAAGGGCAGTGTCCTTATTACCATGGCTCGTCCTTATCAAAAAAGTCAGCCCATCCCCAAGCCAAAGTAATTACTGGGGACACCTCCCCTCCACGCCCAATGGGCCGAGTTTGCCCATTTCCGTCTCAAAGTTGTCCCCACGGTTGGGAAGAATGGTAAACGGAGACAAAGGGATGCCAAGTTAGCTCGCATTTCTGTTAAAGGACGGCTTTAGTTTCGGCCCAACTTTGTGATCTTCTTAACAGGGGAAAATTCCATGTTGGTTGGGCTGTGGAATGAAAATGTGGAATGGAAGGGGAGGTTGCCAGCGGATGGGAAGAGTGCATTCAATTCCTTTGAGCAGGAGAGACGGGAGGAAAAAGCGATGAACTCGTGGACATGCTGAAGATGAGAGTAGTATAGTGAATTTAAGTGAGTAGCTCTCTGCGTTTATATTTTTTGCTATAATAACAAATCCCACGATCAGGGGAGGCGGTCTGGGTTACGCATATTTTGAAATTTTGAAAAAATTTGGAACAATTTTTATATGTAGGAGTAAATGGGAATTGATGGAAAGGTGAAAGTTGAGAGGAATTTTTGGAATGTTTTTTTTGTTACACTTTGACGTCTTTAATAGAATTTTAGATATGCTTAATTATAAAAATTACATCAGATTGTATATTAAGGTTTTGAATAATTTTTGGCTAATTTCTAATTAGCTGTGAAATTTGTAGATATCAATTTTCTGCTATTTTAATGAATTTTAAGAATAAATTTCAATAATAATTCCATCTTCTTTGAAAATAAACTTAAATTAGTGTAAAAAATATATTTGTAATTTGCAAAGGCCATTAGCTAAAAATTATAATTGAAAGTAGTAGTTTAAAATTATATCTTAAAATGATAACTTAAAATTGGTAATGAATTTCATTAAATAAATTGTGATAATTCAACTACCTAATAAATATTTTTTAAATATTTCTAATGGAAATTCCATTTCTTACATTACAAAGCTACATCAGACTCATATTGCCCAGTTACAGACTTTCTCCACTTTCACCCCGAACTTTAGATGAACCTCTCCCATTTTCGCGTCCTCCCCTGACCGTCTCGTCTCTTTTTGGTGAATTAACCCCGTCTTTCGATGCCCCTGTGTGTGAATACCTATAAGTCGTGTTCCCTCCTTACTTTTTCACTGCTGCTGGTAGTCATATTATCCAAGCACAAGGAGAGTAGCACAATTCGTATGTATAAAGGTTATGGGACTTAATGGCGTGCGGCTCTCATCGGTTAGTTCTAGTTGGAGGATGGATGGAGAGCGAGAGTCTGCTACTAACTTGTGAATTCTGGGAGTGTTTCCGGAGATATTAGTATTCACCACTTTTTTAACTCCCAAAAATTGTTGTTGTTCCGTTTTCACCACATTTTTCTCTCCTCCTCCCCCTCCCCGCACCCAATTTGTAGGCAAATCTGCCCAGTTTTCCGCAAAAAATTACGATGTAAACAATAACATTGCGCCCGAGATATTTATATTATTCTTTGGTGCGACGACGACGAAGAAGAAACGGCGCTGAAGGAAAGTTAACGAATTTAATCCTCCTCGTCGCAAGGATGAGGCGACGATGAGAGGTGGCGACGGGGATGGTGAAGATGGCGACGACAAGGGCGTCGACATGAAGGAAAAAGAGGTCCTTTTTCCCCCAAGAATGGTTTGAAATTGACCCCCCGACCCGATGAGGAGTAGTGTCGGTATAGTTGGAAGCTGATTTTGTTGATAAAGAGCTGAACGAATGGATTTGGTTGAACGTGATGATTAAAAAAGTGTGTGGTTATCAAGTGTGTTGTAGTGTTGTTTGTTGTGAATGTGGATAAGCGAAGAATATAGGAGAAATTTGTCGAAAATGGCGCTAGAATTAAAGCTACACAGCCCTGCAGGGGTCGAACCGATGATATACACTTGGCCTCTGAATAGTGTCGGAAGTGGGAAGGTAAAATAATAATAATAATAGTAAAATAGTAATGCGTGTAGTTAAATGTTTTTAATTCAGATTGTAAGAATGCACAATGAGATGTTTGTATTTTTTAGAACGATGCAATTGTAATGCAATTATAGTCAATGGCACCAATTCTTAATCGTAAATGAAATGTATAGATTTTGGAGTACCATTATTTCGAGTAAAGTTCATTAGAGTTTATTTTATGACTAATACTTATTGTGTCTGGTGTTTTAAATGTGTAATTGTATAACGATTTATAAATTCAGTTCAGTACTAATTGTAGAGTTGACTAGCAATTGTCTTAAAATGTTCTCTTCTTGACATTACAGGACCGGGTTGATGGGGGTCACGAAATTGCGGAAACTATAAGGTAAACTTTAAATTTTAACATGTCCCATTCATTCATTTGAATTGTTCGTCCAGCATAAGTTATATCAATGACTGCAGAATGCAAATTGCAATGTTACAACAAGATTTTCCAATTTTGCATCAGTTTCATTTTGGTAGTTTGGAAAATGTTAAAATTGAACTACTTACGATATAGTACTTCACATTATGTAACTCGTCAATGCAAGTTATCGGTATTTCCACAACGCAAATTCCAATCTATTGAATAAGAATAATATTCCATAAATTGCATTTTAATAGTCATCTTTTGGTGCAAACGACATCATCATACACGTATCATCATTCCGAGTTGTGTGTATTGTTTCAGCAGCCTGCTATCTCTGTGACTGACCTGATTATTAATGGCTGGCTACAGATAAGATAATGTGATTGCATTTCATGAATTATGCAGCATTATTTTTTCTAAATACTACATGACTCGGAATTCTGTGAATACGCACGTACTGAACTCACAAATAATAGTAATTCACAAATTTACCCGAATGTTGAATCAATCATCTCGTCATTTCCTGCAAAACATATGCATACACTTCGTAACACGATGCGTGTTGGTAAGATATACATATTTCACGGAACGGAAGTGCATGTTAATTTAGGGATGGGATGAGATCAATCAAAGGTTTCGTTTTTGTACAAACTTGCTAAGAAAAAACAATTAGTTTGTTAACTGGATCACGTAAAAAGTAAAAGAGACTGAATTTCACTAACTTAGATAAGTGAAGGTTTTAACTTCTTAGAATCATTCATGATGATGAATCCGTTTTACTTAAGACAATTATTACATTAAACACGAGCCATGTCGAGCTATATTTACCCATCTACCTCCACCAACCAACCACAGACAACATGAAGACACATCACAGATGCACTTTATTTAAGACAGGAAATTCCATATGGCTTTCTTGGCAAATAGAACATGCTTCTTATTATAAAAGGGAAACTATTGTTTGACATGATGTGAGAAGATGGAAACTTATTTAGTATAGTCTTAAGACGCGAGTTCTGTGTGTCGTAACGAAAAAAATAATACAAGTCAGACAAAAATACTAAGGCCAGATGTTTACTTTATATCCACACGAGAAAGGAAGTTAGTAAAGGTTGGGCTCGGCAGGTTGGTTTCAAGATTAAATGAAATTAATTGTTTTACCCGAGTGTGATGTAAAATACACGCATTTCCCATTTGCAAATTCCTCACCCACACAATACGAGATACAAAAAATATTTAATTTCCTTCGCAGTTTGCAAAATATAAAAGATTTACCATATAGCAAATATCATTCTACTTGAAAACATTTTATCTCTCATGTGATGATAGAAAGTGCGTTGGTTTTGGATACGGTACGGGTGTGTGCGTCATGCGTTCCGTTATACTGCCATGTAATAGGGGCATTATTTTGCAAAGTGAATGCACTGATGCATTTTTATATTTGTTAGATGATAGTACATTGGCAAGATTTTGAATAATTTAGTGCACCCTGCTTTATAATAATAATAATCTCTGTAGTCTGTATAAAAGAGCCACTCTCCTCATCACCGTACCAGCAGCAGCAGCACGTAGAGATTTATACATGTTAGCGAATTGGGTTTCCCTTCCCAAGGCCAATAGAGTATACCTAAATGCGGCGTGGTAAATAACAAGGTTGATAACCCTTTACACAGCTCAAGTTTTAGTCTTGGTAAAATGTGAAGCGGTTACAGTTTTGCATCGAGTCTGCAATTGTCTGGCTGATGATGATGGAATTCTATTCATCATCATTTTATCATCCTCGGTGGAGTTAAACTTTAATTTTTAGCCAAGCCAAATAGTAAAACTTTTTGTAATGTATGGAGATTTGGAGTGAAGTGGAGTATTTGCTTACGTGGGGAATTATTTATGACCAGCACCAAAATGCAACTGTCGAGTGAGTGAGGAATGACGATGTGCATAAAATGAAAGAAAAATGCATTTATGTTAATCGCGTATGTATTGTACAGTTGACAGTGTACATACCATGTACATTCTACATTACATACACATGCATATACATGCAGGCAGTGTCGTTTGTCATCAAAAGTAGATGGTTTGCAATTTGCATGCGTGTGTTGTGTATCTACCTACATTAGATAGATTTGACTATCATTGTGAAATGTGTAAAGGTTAAGGAGAATCTTGATCATGATCATGGCTAGAGGGTGACATTCAAATAGTCAAGATCACCATTATTTTGTAACACTACGAAGACGTGATGTCTGTGAATCAAATGAGCTTTTTTGCAAACAAGATTTTCTTAAACGAGGGATGGAAACAAAGGTATGACGAAATAGTATTGAGGATGAATATAAAAGTTTGCACAGCTTGTGCATATTCTAGCCATACCATGCGTAGTTAAAATTATTAATGGTAATTAAATTAATTTAATTTGCACACTCTTGTAAGAATCTGCAAATGAGTAAAAAAAAGTCCTAGTTTGTTTGCCCATTACACCATACAACTCGTCATTCATCGCATTGTTTTGAGATTTACATTAAACTGAGAAAGATCAAACAGGATATTTGGACAAATTTCTTGCTCAGATTGGTTCAAAAGAGAGACAGACTGGAAATAAGTGCATAATGTTGAAGAAATGTAGTTGTTGTTGCTGCTCCAGGACACGTAGAACCTTTTAACGCTCCCGTTCTTTAACAAGGATAAGACGAAATTTGGTGGATCCGGTTCTACTAGTATTTACATGTAAAATAAGTTTGTAATAGTCCCACTAGATCATCAGATGCAGTTGGTTCAGCAGGTAAAACTGATGAGTCTGAACAGATAGATAGATCAGGGATCCTAGTCTAGCAATAGTTGACTCGTTTTACATACTGCCACAGAGTACAAGTTTGTTAAGAAGATATGCTATTAAAGCTAGCTAGCTATGCAAGTAGATAGGGTTGGTTGGTGCATCGTGTGAATATTGCTGTGGGCGTTTATCTATGTACATAGTTGGATAATAATCATAGTCCTGTGGATGATGATGGTTTTAGATGTGAATATAGCAGGTACATATACAGGTATTCATCCAGCTGGCATATGTGACTTCCAGCCAATGCATTGTTCTCTAGCTTGTTGTAATCGTATAATATTTCGTTTCGTGGTTTGGCATCGGTTTGTAACCTGTTGTTCCTGAAAGCTTTTCAGCAGTTATGATGGCTCGTATTATTTAGCCCGAGGGTTGGGCGATTATGCATACTTTTTGGTTGAGATTAGATAGCCAGTCCTTGTTTAGGACAGGAACTGAACATAATGGAGAATTGTGATGCATTATAATATGTGTTACAACGGATGGAAAGTGGCGGTTGATTTTTGCACAATTTTTGCCATAATTTGAAGATTAGCAAAAATACATCTTCATTGATGATATTAAAAAAATATCCCGTGTTCCAGCTGTTGCTGCTAGTCTAAGGAAATAATGATAGAATTGATATCCGTTTCATGCGTTTTTTTAAGGGCAGCATGGTCACGGGCATATGCTCGTTTTATTATTCTGAGGAAATGTATAGTCCAGTTTCTATCAAAGAAAAGGCAATATCTTTCGTTAAGATCTACACCATTTACTTTATATTGTTGAGAAAGGACTGCAATTTATTAGTTGAAAGTAGGGTAAGTGGTTGTAGATATAGTGGAAGGTTTTGGTTTACTGTTTCCCCGATATCCGTCAGTCAAACTCGAGATGAAATTGAAATGTAGGCATGAAATGAAATGAAGGTCCTTGTTGTCGTTGTCTACTTTATTTCATTTACAACAGACAAGACAACCCTCATCGATTCCAGTTGCAGTAGTTTTCCAAACGGGACGGGAAGGCGATAATATTATGTGTTATGAAATTGGACGTGGTCTTGTGTGTTGGTGTATGTACTGTACGAGGGTAATAAAATTATTTGACTAGCTGTATAAGGGAATGAGTAGTCTGTTTTATAGCAAGTGTCCTCGTCCAAATGTCATACCCTATTTTTGCCCAGATTTCCTCCATAAACGAACGAATTGCACCCCTTCATCATCATCATCATCCCTTTGTGAATTCTGCTTCCCTGCCTGCTTCATTGATTCGGGTGGTCGGGTTTGTTCCCGAATTGCTGTATGTATGCAATGGATTTAAATCATAATGTAGAGGGTATTGTTTAGTCGCTTAGGTTAGGGTGGTGAGGGTCGAGGATGAGAAAAAGGGTACGTGTCTTTCTGACTCTTTTGGGCTTAAAATGTCAGCAAAATCGTGACACATGTTGAGAGTTGAGAGTGGTAAATTATCTAAAGGATAACTTATTCATGAAATGAGAAATGTGCCATTTTTTATGCTATAGGTAGTCACAGATTTACATGAATTCAGAAGATACGAATACAATATTTGTTGTGAGATTTGGTCAATTCAATAACTAGGAAATGATTCAATTATTTTGCAATTCAAATAAAACCAAGATATACGATATATTTCTGACTTTTTTACCAATTACAAAGTTTGATTTGAAAGGTTTGAAACTTGTTTTTAAATTAGATATTCAAAAGTTAATAGTGGTTGTGAAATCTTAGCAAAAAAACCTAATCAAAACGGAATCAATTCTTACTGGAATTTTTGATTAAACTCCAATCCAGCTCGAATTTCCAATTTATTTCCCTAGAACTCAATGTTTGTGAAAGAAGCGAATCGATTTTTATGTGATTCAGTTTCAGTCTGGTATTAAATAGGTTGGGAAAGAAGAAAACGAGAGAAGAAGAAGCGAAATCTGATACGGCATGATTTCCTATCCAAGATACAAGAAAAAGCTATCGTACACTTATAGTCATAGCCCAAATAAGAAAAAAAATAGGAGGGAACTCGCTGAGAGAAAGCTTAGCCAAAAGTATTTTACTTATAGTGACCGTGTCGTCGTGGTTGAATGAGAGAAAGCATAGACGAGACACATTCAGCTCAGTTTTCTTCTTCTTTATAGCGAATCTTTCCCATCTTTGTGGATGTTGTTGAAAACGGTAGCATTTTTCGTGAAAGCAAGACCGCCACTAAATATAACATGTTCTTGTTGAATAGGAAAATTGGAATATATAGAACCTGAGTAAAATAAAGATGCTTGTATTATTACACAATTCGCTATCTGCCTGCTCCTTTCTTTGGTGCTTTCTCTAGTCAAACAAACTCAGACTGGATGATGGTGGTGGTGGTTGTGGGTGGGAGGATGATAATCCCAACAAAGGAGGGAATGTAGTGAAGAGAAGGGTGTGCAATTTTCTTTCCGTATTAGGAGGTTTTTTTATACATTCAGCAGAAGACTGCTATAGACGAGGGATGATGATGGGACATAATATAATCATATATTCCTATTCCGTGCTCTGGAATAGATTTCGTATTTTAGGAGATGGGAAGTAAACTTGGTAAATGTAGTCTATATTCTGGTCTCGTAGCCTGTCTCCTTTCTGCTGCTGCTGCTCTTTCTTCTGATTCAGTCAGAGTTTGGTTTGGTACATAGAATGCAATTTTACGCCGAGAAGAAGAAGAAGAGTATAAAGTTTGGTCGCGTATCTCACTGTTATTATTGTATAAAGAGAGAGAGAGTGAGAGAAGAAACTTTGGTTCAATAGAAACTTGCTCCGAATCTCCCGAAAAGCGGATGGAAGTTGTGGAAGTTCAACAGAGTACAAGTAGTAGATGTTGATGTTGGTGGTGGTGTGCTATATAGAGGAGGAGGACATGACATGGGGTTCTAGGCACGTGGCGTTTCATCGATCTGCCATTTCTCGTATATATTTCACAGCAGCTTTATTTCCTATATCCCACCAACCCTCCTCCATCCAAACATACTACCTGCCTGCACTTGAATGCTCTTGCTTGCTCCATATAAAAGTAGCTTCTTGTGTGTCGAAAATCGTCTGGATGGTCGTGGAGAGAGTTGGAGGAGTGTAAATGCTAAAGTTGACTTGTGTGTCGTCGTTCGTGTGGTGGGTGCAACGCAACGCAACGCGCAAGGAATGAATTCTGGGATGTGGCTGCTTTTTGGTGAAAGCAAAACTTGCACAATATATATTTCACTCACGGAATATGGCATATGGCATTAAGCCCTAAAAACATTTCGGGGAAGAAATTGTGAAGGTAGTTCAAGGAGAAAGTTCCCGTGTTGTGTGATTGCATATTCCTGGTTCGGTGAAAGCAGCAATTAGAATAGTTTGGCAAACAGTAGGTATTATTACTTTCGGGTTGAATGGACTTTGGGTTTATTTTGTTTACTTTGTTTTTGAGGGGCTCCGCAATTACTGCAATGGCATAATTATTTCTTAAATTGTCTTGCAGATAAGGTTGTTGTGAAAATAATTGGAGGAATTTTAGTCTGAGGAAATACTTTATTTCAGTGAAAACTAGGGAATTGCTGGTTGTTGTGAATCCTACTCACGGAGGCAATACGTCTGCTGCACTCCAGACTCTCTGCTGTCCATACTTTCACTTTCCCCACAGCTTTCAATCTCCTCACAATCGACCAAATTGTGGAGAAAACTTGCGAGCACAGCATCCAACTCGTCTGAGGGAAAATCGATCCTGGTTGTTCGAGTAGTATAGTAGGTGAAAAGCGGAGGAGGAAAGTATGTAAGAAAATAAATGAAAGAGAGAGAGAGCAAGGTTTATTTTGAGAGTTTTCCTGGTGGAGAAAGCACTTTTATAGGAATAAGACCTTCATGATTGCGTAGGGGGATGTCTGTATTATATTTCTAATGGGGGCTGCTGAGGGTGCAATTTTACCATATTTAAATAAATTACTGCTCTAATAATACACATTTGGTGTAGATTTTCTTTCGGTTCCTAATGCAGTACATTATTAATAAGCAGGGGTAAATATTTCTCGTCTTTTTATGCGTATCACATTACTTCATCAATATAATAGCTATGCATACGACGAGTAAATAAATTGCATTTTTGGCAAGCAAATTAATATTAATATTAACTTGGTATATTATTATTGATCCTATTACTTGCTCCCACCTATAATAAAATGGAGACGGGTGGTATTCTTGTACATTTTTGTGAAAAGCATGGGTCTGTCTGTTGCTCTCTTTTGGTTGTTGGATCGAATTTCTAGTAGATAGCGAAACAAGAAGCTAAACTAATTTTGAGCTTCGAGACTGCAGTCATAATAATTTAATGTGGTTTTCCAGTTGATACGTATATAGTTTTTACCCTTCTTGCCTCCCTTGCGTGTTTTCACGTGTAAAGCGAAACCTAATTCAAGAGCGCTTTTATTTTATTGATTTACTTTTATTATTCCAACAAGGAAGAAAATTGATCCGACACTATGGCATACATACATCAGCAGACTAGAAACAGAATGTTGTGTCTGGTTTGGGAGTAGTATTGGTCGCGATGGGGGTGTTTTTTTCCATTACTACAAAAACCACACATTTATATTTGGTATTAATTTCAGAGTCATTACAATTCAAGTATTACAATTTCAGGGTGAATATGTAAACCAAGCATTCTTCAGATTGCCAGTCATTTCTCTAATAGTCGATAATTGATTAATAACTTATGTGAAACTGAATGAGAATTGGATGGATGTATGCATGTATCTCAAATCGTCAAATCATAATAATAATGCCAATCCGTCGACAAATAAGCACTCATCGATTCCCCACCGGCGTTTCTTCTTTATCCAAAAGTGAAGCAAATATTGGTTGTTGGTAGCTCAGAAAAGCAATAGGAAACTATTTTAACGGTAAAGTTCGGTCGATATGATGGGATATAGTAGGAGCGCAATTATTACTTTACTTATATACTTAGATTGCCGTTTAAGCCGTCTTTTCGTCATGAAGGAAGAGCTGTACAGACCAAAAAGCTGTTTGCTTCCTTCCTCTACGGAATAATGTAATACCTCCACCACCATTTAAGTTGGTAGTTAGTGGAGAGCTCGATAAATAACAACGCTCACCATGCCACGCAAATACATAAGAAAGACACGTACGCACAATTACCACGCACTTTCTATATTATGTATATCGTTCGTGTGCAATATTTTTCTCTTTCAACAAAAGTTAGCAACAAAACTGTACTGGGCAATGTATCTAGTAGCAATGCAAGTAATAAAGTAGATAGCAGGTTTTTTTGCATACTTGCTAAACCATTGAATTCCGTTGTTTGACCAACATAGCATGATGAATTTTTGGCATTGCAATGCAATAGTATTATTTCATGGTGGATATGAATTATTAAAGATGTGGCACCTTTTATAAAATGATTGCAGAGTTTGCATTTAATAAGAGAGGAGAGCATTCCTGCAGAAAAGATTGGCAAAGTTTTGGACGGTAAAAGTTTTACCTTCAACAACAAAAATAATCAATACTTGCTAATAATATATCTGCACCATGCTGCCCATCCAAGTTTTTTACGACTATTTACTACGACAAGGATAAACACAGGCTAAAACTGGCTGGTGAATTATTAAACTTGGAGAGTAGTGGCTGGTAGTATTTTGTGGTATGCATGCGTTGCACGGGTGTGAATGATCTGTTGCTCTTCTCTCTTTTTTTAGTGTAAATATTATTATCGCCTTCGTTTGCTGTTATCTATCCATCCTCCGTTTCGGATATTTGATGATATTTATTTATGGTTTCATGAGTAATGGTTAAATAAAACGTGACGTTATATAGTAGATGAAAACTAGGGCACGGACAAATGTTTTCATGATTGCAACTCCGATATGAAATGAGGTGTTGTGAGCAATAAAATTCGGAATTGTTATCACACTGCGTTGATGCTGCTTTCTCTATTTCTTGGATGATGTAAAAATCAATAGTTATAATTAATTATGGAGGAGACTAATTGCATGTGGTGGTGTCTGCAGTAATGTAATTTGCACCAGGTCATGAATTGTGCAATGTTGCTTTTAAATAATTCTTCTTCTTGGGTGTCGTAATAAGTTTTCCGTGTCAAGTGACTCGATGGTCGAGGTTGTTGTGAGAGATGGTAAAAATAAAGCAAGGACAAACTTTTATTGCGGTTCATGCCCCTACCGTTTATGGTCACTCAAATTATTCCCATGAAAAATACTTGAGTCCAGCCAGAGTATGGAATGAACTTCGTAGTGAAGAAATGTCTCTAAATAAGTGGGAAGGTCGGTTCTGGTCCTTCTTAATGTGTATGTATATGGTCATAATAAAAGCAATGGCATCGATTTATAATGATAATTTGTTAGTAAACAATTAGGTTTATAGGTTTTTACGAGTTTATTGGTCAGGACCAGGAAGAGTATTTCTATTCGGTCGCAAACATCCTGCTGCTGCTGTTACTGTTAAAAAACTTATTCTTATACTTGTTAGGAAATTGTGGGTTAGTTGGTCATAAAAAATGTTTACAGTTACTGGAATTTTAGTTACCGATTCATTGAAAAAATATGCACATTCAATCAAACCAAAATTTTTGTATTAAGAGACAAAAGTACAAATGACAAATAAATCAACTTTGTCTTTTCTCCTTTCAGATGGGTCTGCGAGGACTTTCCAGAATTGAAGATAGCAATGGAAAATAATTGCCTGAACGATTATCTCCCTCAGTCGTTCGAAAGTATGAAGAACCTCTGCGACCGCTACAACAGGGCGATCGACTCTATCCTTCAATTGGTAAATTACTCGATTGTGTAGACTTGGCTTTTGTTGAGATTATTGTGTATTGCCTACGACAAATGATTTACAACTTGATTATGTTTTCATGCTGAAAAGATTTTGTATTTTGAATAATAATTTGTGACTTGTGTTTATTGCAGGAGAAAGGAACCTCTAAACCGAAGGAGAGGCTGAACAAACAGCCTTCCCGACTCTTGCTAAAACATATTCTGCAGCAGGTTTACAACATGGCGGTGACGGATCCGGAAAAATTGAACAATTATGAGCCCTTCTCTCCAGAAGGTACGTATTACATATTTCTTTATGAAGAAGTAATGATTACTTATTTTACACATGAGGAAGTAAAAAAATGACGTTTAATTTGTTTCTTGTACAGTGTATGGAGAAACATCGTTCGAACTTATATGTCAGATGGTTGACCAGATCGAGATAAGTGAGGATGATGTTTTTATCGATTTGGGGTCCGGAGTTGGACAGGTTGTGTTGCAAGTGGCTGCATCCACCAAGTGCCAGAACTGCTATGGAATAGAGAAAGCAGAAATCCCTTCAACTTACGCTATGGTACGTATAGTATGAATGAGCTGGTGGAGCAGTGGAGAAAGTGCGGCGCAATAAGTAAAAGTGAATAACCTCTCTGCTCAAAAGAGTAGAGATTTCACTCTACTCTTGTGCCGTGCGAATCTGTGCTAAATAGTTAAGAATAATTTTTTATTTTTACTTTGGTTTTCTATAGGACATGAACACACATTTCCGTAGGTGGATGAAGTGGTATGGGAAAGTTCATAGTGAATATACCCTTTTGAAGGGAGACTTTCTCCACGGTGATCTGCAAGATTTGATTAAAAAGGCGACAGTCGTGTTTGTTAATAATTTCGCCTTTGGGCCCACGGTGGACCACAAATTAAAGGAGCGGTTTGCGGATTTAAATGACGGTGCTCGTATTGTTTCCTCAAAGACATTTTGCCCACTGAATTTCAGAATAACGGATCGGTATGTATTAATAAACAAATCTGTATTACAATCTGTATTGCAAATTTTAGGTGTACACTAACAAAAATTGAATCATTTAAATTACCAGGAATTTAACCGACATTGGGACTATTGTAATAATTCATATAATATTGAATTATTATAGGAAACTGTTGATGGAGACTGTAAGACTCTACAATTAAAACAATTAAACAACGAAATTTACAGAGTCTTACAGTCTCCATCAACAGTTTCCTATAATAATATATATATAATAATAATATAATAATATATGCATATATAATCTCTTATTCACAGATGCATGTATCGGAACTAAAACCAATGAAGGGATCCGTCTCCTGGACAGACAAGCCGGTCTCGTATTTTCTGCATGTAATTGACTCCACCAAGCTGCATCGATACTTTGAAAAGGGCAAGTCCGGCATTAGAGAGAAAGAGCAAGCTAGCAGTTCCCTTCACAATCGTGGACGCAGTAAATCCATGAACATTGACCATAGTTCATCCTCCCACTCCAGCAGACAACATTTGACAAATGGAATAAAAATCAACGGGCTAAAATCGATCGAAACAAGTTCAAACGATTCGAATAATTCATTACCAAAAGAGAATAATAACGAAGATTTGAGTGACGTAAGTGACGAACCCAGCAACGGAGTCGTCGTTGGACCAACGACACGCAGGGCTTGGTCAGATTGGGTAAATATTGATGTAATTTATTAAGTATGTATGACGTGGTGACTGATTTTATGATTTAACAAATAATTTTGTTTCACTTGACAAAAATTAGTGCTCTAGTAGAGGGAAAAGTTCGAAGGAAAATAGTGAAGACGACACGGTTGCTCCGCATTCTAATCGAAACAATCCAAAATCTGGCAGGGGGAGGCCTCGCGGAAAGAAGAAAGTGTTAAGAAAGAAGTTATCCAGGAGTAATAAGGTTAGAAAGGTGAGTTTTTTATCGATTAAAGGGATAATTAAATAAATAAATAAATAATAAGTCAATCAATTCATGTAAACTATGTTGTTTAGGTCAAGATGGATATCAAGGATGACGATGACCCATGTTTAGAAGCAATGTTGGCCGATTCTAAACAGTTGGATATTAATTTACCTCCTCCACCCATTCAAACCACTGCGAGAGGTGGCAGTACGGCCGGAAGGAAGCCGAAGGGACGGTTGAAGAAGACAAAGAATAAGCGGGGGCTGAAAATAACTGGACCGAAGTTGTCAGCGATTGATTTTCTGCACAGCCAAACGCTCCTTAGCACGTCTCCTCAAGGTGTTTATTTACCTATTGTTCATTTTGGTTATACATATGTAATTGTTTAGTGGAAAATACTTGATCATTATGTTTATTGCGTTTAACAGGAAAGAAACTGCCGGCCGCAAAAGGTACGATAGATCAAAAATTGACCCAGCTAAGCAGCGCTGCCACGACGGGAATTATAAAACATGAAGAAATGCCCATAACAACTCGAAACACGCCGTACGCATTGCAAAAGCTTCTCGAAATGTACAAAAATCAATTCTTGGATGCTATCGAGACCATGAAATCGCCTCAGTACAGGCGACAATTGCTGGATCAAGTGGAGGTTGAAAAGAGGAGGAAAGAGGACCTCGTCATCCGGAAAGACCAGCTGGATAAACATATTGCCAAGCTGATTTCGGACTCTACAAAGTTATTGAGATCGAAACTGGAAGAACTTAATATTCAGGGTGAGGGAGCAACGGCAGACACACTTCTTTCTGAAGTAAGTATTTTTATATGTAAATTGTTTTGCTAAAATTGTGCAGATTTCTTAAACGTGTATTTTTTCTACCAGGCTCGTAATATTGTCATGCGCCACAAGGAAATCCAAGCTGAAGTGACCAAGTTGCAAAACGAAGTCGCGAAACTGGAGAAATCTAAAGAAGCGTTCGTTGAAGAGAGAAAGAAAGAAATGCTCGAAAAATGTCGTCAAGCGGGTATCGTAAACGGAGCAACCCTTCCCGACTCTGATCTGGAAAAGATCTGTCGGAAATTCCTCATGTAAGTATTGATTTTTAATCTTTGAGAAATGGTACACAATTATTATTGATTATTTAATTGAGTGAGTTCGCTGTCAATGTACATGCTATAATGTCCCATCTTTTAATTTCATGCATTAAAGTTATAACATTGTCTTTTCACAGGACCGAAATCACGGCCACCTTATCCTATCGGAAAAACTTGGAGAGTCGTCTGGCCCAGTATGAATTGGACATTGTGGCCTCAGAGAAAGAAATCAGTGCCCTACAACAACAACACGCTGTCCTACAGCAGCACCAGAAACTACAGATCGTGTCAGTGTCGCCAAAATCATCCTCTTCAAGTACTGCAACACAGCAACGGAAAGATAAGAATATGGCACGCAGTAGATCTCAAGAATGGCCGGATATCCCTGACATTGGGAAAATTAACGAAAATAATCCGGAAATGTTGGCGAAAAAGATACTTGAAACTGGGAGGAAAATTGAGGCTGGAAAACTCCCAAGGAAGAGTCCAGAGAGGATTGCGAATTGTAGGAGGAAATCTGGAAATAACAACAGTGTGGTAGCGATGGATCATTCTTCTTCCTATAAAGATGACACTATTCCTGCCCCCAAAGTGAATTTCTACGAGGATCGATTAAAGAGTATTATTACATCTGTGCTGAATGAAGATCCGGCGACCGGCCAGCAAGGTCAGCAAGGTGCAACATCAAACAACACGATTGCCACTCCGACTACGTCCCCATACACAAATTATGGGCCGAAATCGGTGACGGGCAGAAGTGTGACTTCTACTACTTCGTATTCACAAAATAACTTGCCAACAACTCCGCCTCGGTCCTCCCCTAATGATGGCAGCTCACAAAAGAAGAAACTCCAACTTTCTCCAGATATCATCCTTGGATACAGTAACAATACCCGCACTCCCGGCAAAGCCGCTCTTCGCACGCATCTCGTCAATAACTCTTCTCCCCTTGAACAACAGAAAGTGGTGCGAAATCTCAACTTCGGTCCTGGGAATAAACCTCGCTCAATCAACGACTTGATGACGAATGAGATTGAGAGTTCGTTAGGAGTTACACACCATGGGCGATGCCGTACCCCGTTGAGTTCCGCTTCACCTCCCGTTGTTCGAGCAGTATATTCCCCAATTTCAAGACCAAATTCGAACGAGAACATTCCCGAATCGCTGTCGTCGTCGTCATCTGGATTCCAAGTTTCTCGAGCCACCGTGTTAGTGAACACACAATCCAAACCTGGAATGGATGCAGGGATGAACGAAGGACTCGCTGCGGGGCTAAAAGCGAGGTTACTATCGCTTGCGAAATCGTCTGCCAACAGTTTAGAGAAAACTGCCAGTCGGAATGAGGAGGCTTCATCGTCTCAACTTGAAAGTACAAACCCGTTGCTGAATTCGCCTCTTGTGAAAGAGAAGAAACTCGTAGAGGCGGCGAATGGACGTGTCACGGTGGAAGTCGTCCTTCAAAGTTCAGAAGGTCCCGAGGGTCTCGTCCCAAAGAGCAAGAACGATAACAGCAGTAATTCCAACGGGAGCGTGTTACAATTGGTGCGAAAGAGGGTCGGAGAAGTTAATGTAAGTTTAGTTACTTAATGATTTCTTTACTGTTCATAATAATTAGTTACCAGGAACAGGTAACTCTGTGTTTTTAGATTCCAATGTAACAAGCAATCTGCTGTTTTGTATAGAAATCTTCTGTAATGTATTTAAAATTGAGACTTTTGCTGCTAAACTGGTTGATTTTAATTTTGAGGAATTGACTTTTAAAACTTTCAAAGAGTTATAAGAAGTGATTGGAATGCTGGAAATGAGAGTGTCCAAGCCAAAGTAGAATTGTTCATTCAATGTCGAAGTTTTGATTAAAAATGAAATAGTGGAAAGATACGGAAGGTCCCAGAATTTTAATAAGAGTAGATTTGTAACGAGTCGTGAAGGTGAGAAAGTTGTGGTCATGGAACAAGGGACAAAGTCAAGGATTAGGTCAAGATTTTTGATAGGTGACGTTTTGTTGGACAGGTTTGCCTGGGTCAGGCTAAGTGGTCCTAATATAAGATATATAATTTAATTTAAAATTTTAAAGTGTGTTTACGTAAACGTTTAATTTACAAAATTTTGCAAAAAAGTGGGAGCTCAACTGACCTCCTAAAGTTAGGCTGTGAACTCTGAAGTTTGCAAGGCATGGGATTTCTTGCGCAAGAAGGAGAAATGTAGAGGTCTTAATTTGGCCACAGATCTCAACCGAACGCACCCAATAGAAACTGTTCTTGACATAGTTTCGAGAAATCCTGGTGGTTAATAGGTTTCGAACGAGCAGATTTTCTAGTTGACTTGCGACTCGTGGTGAAGAGAGATGTCGTACTGTTTTTACTGAATTGAATTGAGGTTTTTTATCTTTTGGCGTATTCTCACCTTCCAGTACAACCTTGAGGTCTTTTGAATATCCATTGGCATCTATTTTGATTAGCATTGTTCGACAGAGTAGACGACAGTTTAGGACATCTGCAAGGGGCAGCCGGTTGAATATTTCTCGCAACGTCTAGGAAAGAATTGCGTTTATTTTCAATGTTCTATAAAGTTTTATTTATGCAGTCTGGTTAGTAAATGCATACCTCTTCTGGTGCCCCTTCGATAAAATCAATTAACGCAGATTGTTGCTTCGGTTTGATTTTCAATGGTTTGAATTGGTGTCGAAATCCCATGTTAGTAGGTGATGATGAAAACCTTAGTCAATATGGAGCTATAAGCAGCTACTAATATTTGTCGTTAGTTAACAATTCACACTAAAGTGCACGATGAGTGAGAGACTACCGTATCACACTCGTCGTTTCCAAAACTACATGTTGTATAATTTTTTAGGGAATTTCGGTCCCACCCAAGAAGCAACCCACTCCTGACATCATAGGACCGCCAAAGACACCAACTCCTACATTTCCACCATCTACTCCAAGTCCTCGACCTGGGTCGGCTTCGACACCGCTATCTCGCCCATCCTCTGCGCATCATTACACTCCTGAGCTGAGGAATTCTCCAGGACTGGCGACACTGACGCCGGTCAATGGCTATCGAAGCAGAGTACCGACACCGGGAGGATTGATGGACGATCATGGTACAAACTTGTCTATATTGTTTCACTAAAAAGAATATTTTAGATAAAATACATTTTACTTATTAATTTTATTGTAATAAATAATAATTACTAACATTTGTTTGTGTAGGTATTGGAAGCTCAGCTCCTCGAGCTGATTTTGATAGCACGTTCGACCGGATTCTCTGTTTCGCGACGAACGAGGTGGATAAACGCCGCCGAAGTACTGAAGCTGCCGGAATGTCACCTAGAAATGGGCACGTGTCCACCACCACGGGCAACTTGAAAGCTTCAGATTACAATGACAGACCAAAGACACCCTCCGCCACGAATGGGGAAACGTCACCCGATTCTGGGATAGGGCGCGATCTCCCACTCTCCTCATTGGATCATTGGAACCACTCCGCTGAAGTGGACTCTTTTTCAAAAGGGAGACGTCACCGAGAGAATAGTATTTACAGAAGACGATCTCCTACCCCACCACCGATGGGAATACCTCGCACGCCGTCTCCATCTCGGAACGATGAACTATACGAGGATGACCTTATGGATGAACCACCCCCACGTATTCCTACCCCTGGAAAAGGGATGGATTTTAAGAAAATGCTACAACAATCAAAAATGATGGTGGGGAATGTAACTCCAGAAGTGGATTCCTATCGCCCTGTAAACAAGGCATCATCCGTAGATATTAAGCCGAAAATGGAGGTGGATTGCAAAAGTAATGAGACTAGTGCTGTAGGGGAGAAAGTAGTAGAAGACAGAAATTCTACAGCGTCATCAGCTGCAACTATAACACCAATAGTTAATCATAATCCGGCAAGTGGTTCTTCTTCTTCGGATCAGCAGTGTCATCCAAAGAAACGGTGGAACAATTGGGGTCACACGGGACCGGTGAGACCATCTTCACCACAGGCAGGAGGATCTGTTGATGGGAGAAGCAGTGTTGCGTCGGATTGTAGTTCTACAGCAGATACGGGTCATATTCCGATTACTGCGACGACGACTAACCAAGGCATTCCTGCTAACAATCCTGTGCTAAACCCTGGTTCTACTCTGCATTCAAGTAGCAGTGCTATGAGTGCGGCAGCATCGAAATTTCGACCCAAGGGGAAAGGGTTTGATTGGAATACAGAGATGCGTAGTGGGAGTCCTTATAATTCGAGTCCTTCTCCCAATTCGTACGCCCCACAACAACAGCAACAGCACTCTCAAGGTTATCCGAGTAGTCAAACTAATAATCACCTCCCACTTCCACCGCCTAACGTCAAAGTAACTTCCACCGGAATTGTGCCAAGCATTGGACAGCAACATCATCAACATCCTCAGCATTTTCATCAGCAGCAACAACATGCTAATGGACCAATGGGAAATATGAATATCGTCCCACCTCAGCAGCAACAGCAACAGCCAAAGTCTTGTGTCCCCCTCCCAATCGGGCGAATCCCACCACCACCTCCACCCCCTCATTCGGGCAAGTCGATTCTTTCTGCCGTTGACCAGGTGATAATGCAAACCCTGAATAGTGGAAATAGACCTGCGACTAACAACACCACTGGCAATCCTTCGTCGTCCAATTTCGAGTCGTCGACTTATAATAATAACCTGTACAAACAGCAGCAGACTTCTTCGGGAAATTACAACCCCACAAATCACAACCATTTCAATAACGGTTCAAATCAAAAAATGGTTGTGCCCCCACCTGCCGCTGCAACTGGCTATCAACCACCTCATCCTCCTGGTGGACATGGTCAGTCGAATAGTAATAATTACCACCAGGCCAACTCGTACTCTCAGCAGCAACAGCCAGGCCAAAATAACATGTACGGGACCCACCAGCACCACACTAACAATTCTGCTCCTCCAACTGCAGGATTTGGACGACAGCAAGCACAACCACACCCCTCGAATTCGGCCTACCCAGTCATGCAAAGCCCTAAAATCCATCCATCCGCATACGCACAACAAGGGGCTGGAGGAGGCAGTAGTAGTGGTGGTACTGGTTCGTATTACAATGGTGGCCAGCACTTGGGGGGAAATAAGGCACCATATGAGCATCGCAATGGATATCACCGACTAGGACCTTACCCACAGTCATCATCCTACTCGTCGTCCGCATCTCATCCCCCTCCACCCGGAAGTACTAATAAGGGGATTCACGACATGTACCCACAGCAGCCTCACTATAACTCCCACTACAACCATACCTCATCCTCTCGCCAACAACAAGCTCAACCACACCATCATCTCAATTCCTCGTCCGCGTCGTCCTCCCATCATCATCAATCTCATGGACTTCCACAACAAGGATATAACAATAATAATCATGATCATCCCCATAACCAAATGCTGCCAACGCGTCGGTGATTTTTTTGTTAACTTCATACTAAATATAATGTTTTTACTTACTGTTCTTTATTTAGAAAGTTCGACGCTAACGAAGTTTTTCACGCATTTGTTGTTTGTTATACTAAATGTGGTTTCTTTCCTCGTTTCGTTATCAATGCCCTTCTTGATAGTCGCATGTACAAGTTGTGTATATTGAACTGAAGCTTATAGTAGTCATGATATGCATTATATTGGATAAATATACGAGTAATTAATTCACTGCCAATTAATTCCACCAGGAAAAAAATCACTGCATTGTTGTTCATGTTATCGTTATTTGTTACTCTACCACTTGTTTTGTTATTTATTGCGTTTGATCAAACGCAGAAATGTTTTACATTTGAGCGTGTGTTTTTGTACTAATAATGCAGAGATGTGTTCCAATTGTATAAAATTATGCTCTTGTTGAATGTTTTTTTTTGTTTATTTATTTATTTACAAATGTGAGATTAGTGGTGCGTATTCGTTTTACATTGTAAATATGTAGTACTAGTGAATTTGTTAGATAATAACGATACTGACACAGCTATGATAGTGGTATTCACATGAAAATCAATGTGTTCATTTTGTTAATACTGTTCATATTTATTGATAGTCACGCAACGCAAAAAAGGGGGGAAAGTCCGTCGGGATGAAGTAAAAGCTTTGCACTACGTATAAATACTTTAGGATTGTGTAGTACCACTCGATTTGCATTTTATATACAAAGTGACATAGTTTAGAAGAAGAAGAGACGTTCGTTGTGTTTATAAAAATGTAAGAAAGCGCATCAGGTATTTATATGTAACATGTAGTCGTGTAGCGCCTGTAGTGTAGTGTGTAGTACGTATTTGTAGCAGTTCCTGGAAATCAGACGAGTTTGGAACATGAATATTATCGTATATTCGTTCGTGATCGTGACTAGGAATAAATTTGGTGAGATTGGGATAACGGGAATCAACTATAAGTAAAGTAATGTCGTAGGGTTTATAATTACGTGTGTAGTTTCTGAAAGTAATCTTGACTCGTATTGATTTCCTACATATTCATTTTTAACTCTTAACTCGTATATTTCTTGATGAAAAAAAAACTTTTAATACGCAATTTGAATATGAAAAAAATGAGATGTTCACGACAAAAATATTTACAACTCAGCCCGGACATTTATTGTCGCTTTCAAGCTCACGTAACAGTTCAAATTTTTAGACTCTGAAACGTTTTTACTACTGTAACTGTTAACCTATGACTTTTTATGACTTGTGCAGGGATACTTTTTCTAAAAAAAAATCGATTAACATGTAATAACCTTTCTAATCATAATATTTCATGGATACACTAAAATACTATTACTGTCAGTTATTTACATACATAAATAAGTCATAGGCGGATGGATTGTTCAGAAACTTTGTTAAAATTTACTTAGATCTCAATTACAAAATCCTATCCTATTACTGCAGTCCGTAATGTATGCTTCACGACCTACCGATCAATCAGTTACGAAACAATCTTCATAAAATTATCAAACTTTGTACATCTATTGAAACCAAAAATCAGGAAGTAGGATACATTTTTGTCGAGTAAATGTTATAAAGTAGATTAAATATGGTTATGTCCTACCTTCGTGTCAGTAACTAGCCGAGTGGAGAAACTAAAACTAAAAATATTGCAAAGAACAAAATTATGGAATAAAATAATAAGTAGCTAATCGGACGCAAATTAAGTGTAGTAGTCAACTCAGTTCAAAAACAATCTCGGATCTTGACAACTTATTACGCATTTTAGAGAATTTTTTTAGAGAAATTCTTTACGTTTACTTTCTTCCACTGGATTGAGTTATTACACAATAAAATAATTTAGAATATATAGATATAAATAAATACGAGTAAATTTATAGATGCGATACTGTTAATTAGACTTGATGTGTATTACTAAATAAATGATGACAGTATTTCGTAAAATAAGTTGTGGTCTCTGATTCTACTTATTTTTCACAGAATATTATTTATTTATTTCCATATACAAAATTATGGTCATGTTATATAAGAAAATTTTACGCCTCTCGTTGCAATCACAAACAGTTGTAGAAACATCAATCAGAATTCAAACCTCTCATACATACATACATATCTATTTCACTGGATAAGTAGCTCCTCAGTGCATGCATTTGCGCTTTGTTATCAGTAATGCGACGGTATGTAATGACTTTAATGATTAGTTGCTACATAGTCATCAGAGTTATCCAACCGCCTCGTCTCCCTTGCATAATCTCGGGAAGAGATCGATATGTTGGAAATATTGCAATCTGTGGAAATCTGGGCTCGAATGGGGACACTTGGAATTATCCACTGCGGGTGACAATGCCATGTAAACTCGGTGAGGGTCCGACTTGTGAATGGCGTACATATTGGTGGAGTGGACGTTGTGTGGAAAATATGCGAGGGGGACGCTTGCCTCGCCAAACCATCGTGTCCCACGCACCTCGGTCACGTATCGGTCCAAAGGTAAATGCTCGCGGATAATGTTGCGAACGCCGTGGAGTTGAAGGACGAGGTAGTGGCCTAAAACAGCAAAAAAGATAATATATAAGTAGGTCAAAGGTCACGAATTAGTTGTGTGGATAATCACCTCTCGGACCCAGCTCGACCTCCAAGTACTTGTCCTCATCCCCGAGAAAGAACAACTCCACGACCTCATAGTCCCAAAGTTGGGGAGTTGACCCGGGCGGAGAAAGCGAGGCGGGGGGCTGGGGATCATTGAAGAAGGGGGCGTCCACCTGGATGAGTAAAGTTTGAGCGTCTTCTTCCCCTTGGAGGGTTAGTTTGATGTGGATCTCGCTGTGGTCGGAGGGCACACCACCGTCCCATGTTTTGGAAATGGTAAAGTTCAATCCTCCTGGGATGGGGGTTGTGGTTTCCATTGTGCGGTTAGATCTTTAACACATTATACATAAATTCAAAGGTCATCTTTAAAGTGTATGAAGGGAAGTTAATAGTTATGAAATTTGCTGTCGTGTTTATGTGAGAGATCAATTGAATACTGAGAAAGCAGTGAAACCTGTCAAATGCACAAATACGTACCAAGTCTTAGAACAGGGAGAAAGTGGTGGTGACATATATCTAGCTTTGTCGCACTTTATGGTGTATAGTGATTTAAAATAATTTATCCATGCAATACAACTTATACATATATCCAGACGATTGTTCACTAACTACTTCCTAGATATTCACAGTTTAATTTTACCCTATTATTAATTCACCATGTTTACTAAAATAGGACGGCAAAAGTGAGTGAAAACTGGACAAGTTACATAATATAATTTCTCTTTAATTTGTTTGCATCACAAAATCGAAGTTATGGTTAGTTAGCTATAGGTGATCATACCATATAGTCATCCTTCCTCATTTCATGGGACATTCATACACCCATAGATAGATAATGGGGATACCGATAATCACGGAGATAATGGGGACAGGAGGGGACGTAATTATGGACACGGGAAAAGGAGCGTTACGTGCCGTACAAGTTCTCAATCAGCAAATCAACCCATCCATCCATCCATCCATGATCTATATATTTCTGATGGATGGAAACTTCTCGAAGCTGAAGGTTGTGTCGGTCGGATCGAACTTTATTTGGTCCTGAATTCAATTTGAAACTGATTTCTCCAAAATGTTTACCATTATTGAAGGAGAGAAATAATTAGCGTGGGAGGAAATTCCAAGTCAGAGAAACTTGAGTCACAATGGTAGCTCTGTTGTTGTTGAAGAGAAACTTAATTAATTTGGTGACATTGTTGCAGAGAAAGTTGTAATTAATTTGTGTTCTGCTATACTTTTTGAGAGAAAAGGAAGGAAAGGAAACTCGCTTATATGCCCCCATATTCATGTCATGGCCTGTTGAAATGATTCTCATTTCTCTACATGCTCTTCTCCCTACTTGAGTGCCAAATTGAGGTGGAGTGTACGTTGTGTAATGTAATCAAGGGTTACGAGCTTAATTGGATAAAGCTCTTTTAAAAGTGGGGGTTAAAATTAGAAAAATTATGTATTCAAAGAATCGAAATTTTCAAGATATTACTAATTACGGGTTATGTAATTTATGTAAGCGGCGAGGCCATTCATCGTCACCTTGGTCAAAGGCCCCGAGCGAGTGAGTTGATTGATACATTTGTGTAACCTCAAGAATCGTTCAATATGTGAAGAAATGTACTTATACTATCGATTCCTTTCATTCGTCTTGAGTTAAATGAGGCGCAATCATTTCCTTGGAATCATTATGTACTACAACTTTTGTAATAACAATCAAGTATCGATCGTAATAGAAATCAGTAGAAATTTTCTTCATGAAAACTTGTCCGCTATTACGTTACGTGGAGGCTTATGTACGTATGTACATATATAGAGTTTCATTATCCATCAGCAGCTTTGCCCAATCTGAAAGTTGACAACTTTCTTCTTTCCTGTGAAACCTGTCAAAGTTATTAGGATCTGAATTCTAGTAGAAGATTTAATCAAATCCGCCTCCATTACGAAACGTCGTCCCAGAAAACATATTTATTAATCAAACCGGGGATGAATACATACACCGATTTTACATACTTATTCTTATGCATGCAATTATGTATTTCTTCTACTTCCATAGGATTGTATGGAATCTGCTGGAGACTCGTAAAAGAAGTTAAGTGACGACACAATATGAAATTTAATTAGTTACATGTACAATGAATAAACCTAAATTCAATGCGTTTTGTCCCACACGTCACCGCTTCCCTGCTTTGTTCTTTAAAGTCACGACATGCAATGCATTCAATTTGACTACTTTTTACAAAACTAACCAAATTTTAAACTAGTCAAGCCAAGAATTCGATGCGTTATGTAAGTTATAAAGTTTGTCAATCAATAATGAAAAATGAATTTATGTACAGTTTAGTAAGTACAATATTAAAGTGGAAATGAATAAATGGTGCCTCTCCTTTGTACATGAATATGCTGCGGTTTTTTCATACGTAAGCAAAATGAACCTTTATGTCACCAATTGTTGTTACATGCATTTTATTTATGGGGTGATTTTCCTAATGTACAAATGATAAAAAAGTGGCGACGTGACGAATGCCTGCATTTATTTCCACGTGTGTTACACGGTAGGTAAATAATTTAGCCTTGATTGACATATATGTATACCGCCTTCCTAAAAAGTTTCCACATTATTATGATTCATTAATCTCGGCTGAGTTGACAACTTTTATCATACTAATCATGAAATGAGTTTTTATTTATGTTTGCATTAACAATTTCTCGGAAGAGTTGGTAATCTAATTGTTCCAAGTTAAAATCCAATATGATTTAAAATGTTTGACAGGTACAAGGAAAACCAATTTAAACCAAGTAAAAATAATCCTTACTAATTTTATGCGTAAAAATGCCATGTACTTTCAGTATGCGTCGCGGTTTTATTTATTTTGTGCTAAAATCAACAATTCATAGTGTTCTTAATGTTTGTATGAATGCAAATTTGTGTAGGTAAATACAGGACAAAAAAATTGATTGTGTTCTATTTCGGGAAGTATTCTTTTATTTACTTATCGACACTGTTTGATACTTGTGTCCGTATATACTGCGTGTCTGTCAATGGATGCGCAAATATTTGTCGAGGCATTATTCACGTAATATTTATTTGTTGTCGGAAAACAAATCATTTTTACATGAATCGTTATGTGTGTCGAATCGAATTGGATATGCTAATTTCCTGTTGAATGAATCACCATTCATTGACCAACCCAACAACAAGGAATCTCATCTGTCACTCTACGTGTATGTATGTATATATAGAACGAATTGATAGTGCAGGTATAAATTGTAACATGTGTGCACGCATACTAACAACAAGATGATCATGTACGAAATAATTTGCAAGTAAAATTTAGCTAGTTTACTAAAATAGAAAATATGATGATGAATCAGGATGTCCGAATCTTGGTACGAGTACGAATAATTTCGATTAATTCTGTGGAATTGTGATGATGCCACATGTCCAAAACTGCAAAAGCGTATATTTAACCACGCTAAACACATTGCAAATGTTCATCTAAATTTCGAAAAACGCAGCTTCCGCGTGAATCCGTGCATAGTAAGTATTTACCCACCAAATAATAATACGCATTACACTCAATTATTTTTATCTTTTCCCACGTACGTATTTACCTGGCCTTCTTAATTAGTAAGTGGATGAGCACTCACATCCCTAAAACCCGTTTATTTGATCCGACTCCTCCACGAGTTTACCTGGATTTATTTCCATCCAGTTGAAACTGGATTCAAGTCAGGGAAAAGGAAGGCAGAGTTCCAGCGTGTTAAAACTAAACCCACCTCCACCACGATGACGACGACGACGACCACCACCACCACCGCTTGCTTTCTCCTCGCTTTCTCCACTATTTGAACTCACTCCTCCTGCTGCTACAATTACTCATCCTTGTACACAGTCGACATTGCTAAAGTGACTGACTGAATTTGCTGAATGCCTCGACACAGAATATTGTATTGTACATATCAGTCTGTTTCATGTTACGTATGATGATATCTGTCTCCTTTCATCCTTGCAAGTTTGGTGATCTCGTTATATGACATTTTTTACATAATAATTCCCTTATTTCATGACATTTTGTGAAATGAATGGGGGGAGCTGAATTATCCGTCAAAACGTCAGTCAAAACCTATTTCAAAATTCAAAAGCAAAAGAGTCGACAAACACAACACAACATTTTTCCCATTCAAAAAAGCGAGTTAAAAAATAAGTAAAGGTACCAACAGCAGGATTGAATCAACTCTGGCTGGACCATTATTGTCAAGCACAAATCACCTGGGAAAGTTGCCACATATTTATTTTCTCCGTCTTGATTTCCTTTCTCAGGCTGTGTGTATTGTATTGTTGCTCCAATTCTGATGCAATGCAGCAGGTTGCATTAATGGGAATCGTGGGAAGCAGGCATGCCTGAGAGATCAATCTATCCATGCACCTACATACTAGCCGAGGTTGCCCTGCGGTGAAGAAATGCTCGACAGTAGTGCTCATTACATGAAATAGGCGTTCCGATTCAAACCTCAATCAACGCTTTAATTAGTTTCATCATCCCCACTTTGTCGGACAAGAAGATGTGAGGCGAGGGATTAAAATCATTGGGAGACCTTGAGACCGAGAGAGCTAGGTACCCAGTGCAGTAAAGTTTGGGATGTAAAGTGGCGAAATAATTCCCACGAATCGTGAAATTAATCCGACATGTACCTGCTTTCTATTATCCTAACGAGGTGCATATGCTGAAATCGACCCCAACAAACGATAATAATGCAGCACGCAATCAAGTCTAGCGGCTAGACGACCTCCGTTCCAGGGTAAAGATTGAATCTGTCCAGTCCAATCCACCATTCAACAAGACACCAACCAACACAAAGGAAGAAAGCATTCGGAAGTTTGTTCCAAAGATAAAGCGTATGCACCACCAGCCAAATCCTACCCGTTGTATTTCCTGAATAACGTCTCTCTCAAAACCGGGAGTGAGTGGAGTAGGAGAGGAGTTGAAACTTAAAATTTAATCTATTTCCTGCTTCAAGTAGAGGAAAACATGTTTATTGCGCCGTAGGACTTTCTCCAGACTTTCTCTCCAGCGTGAAACTATGTATGCAGTGTAATCATCCGCCGCCTCCCCGCACTGGCCAGACGACGATTTTCTCTCTCTTTCTCTCCACGATAATAATATGGATAAAAGTATATGCTGCCAGCCACTCGTCGTTCGTCGCAAAGTTTGCCTGGAAAGGTTACCTACAATACAACGACGACTTCTTTCTACTTCCTTCCATCCGGATGGAGGAGATTAAAAAATACAATAAAATAATAGCCTAGCCAAACCATATGCTCGTTGAAGTGGGAGGTTGCGAGTTATGCATAATACTTTATTCAAATCAATGGTCTCTCCTCGATATTGGGTTGAAATCACATAAATCTCGACCAGTTTATTCGATTAAGGAATAATTGTACGTGCCTTTTCGGAGGATATCTGCATTCCTTTCGGATTGATGGATATTATGCTACGAGGCAGAAATATCTAGCTTGCACGAATATAGTATTGCACCATTTGTACCAAGTGCATTTGTAAGTAACAACATATCACAAAAGTGAACATGCCATGAATTAATGAGCCATATAACAACGTACGTATACACATAGGGAACACTGCTAAAGGTTAAAGGGTCACTGGTGAGTGAGTGCAGTGCAGTGCAACACTACATTTTTATGAGCGACATATGTACAAATCAAATCCATCAAGATCAGAATTGCAGTCATTTCGGCAATTTTCATGCCACGAGAAGAGTTGAGGAGGAAGTTTCCTTTTAGGAAAATCCATCTTTGTATTGATGGGATAAATGAAAGGGTGATGGATTTACATATGCAGCAGCATGCCCGCCCCGGGTCATGGCATGTCATCAACATTTGAAGTACAACAGCATGCCACCCGGTTAATTGAGGTGCTATACCTACCCATCCAATCCACCACTAAATTTTAATTAGTACCGAATATTCCAAGGACTTACATACATACGAATTCTCCTCACGAAATCATGTTCAATATTACTTTGGAAAAAATGGTACGACATAAATGCTGCCATTATTATCGACCACGTAATGCCAAGGTAAGGTACCCAGCACGTACATAGGTCACAGTAAAACGTATTGCGAAAGGGTATGGTCAAATTCTGCAAACTTAGTGAATGCCGAACCTGACATGCTTTGTATAATATTCCGACCGACCATATTTCGCACTTACGTAACAAGACCAACAACTGGGCTCGTATAATAAAACGTGTAAAAAGTGGGGATAATTATTCCATTGTTGGTACCATTGTAATTCTAAGAAACTGCGCAATAGTGGTGAAATGATCAATTATACGATTTTTTGCCACCTTTTAATTCTTCTTCTCCAGCCTGTTGGACAAGAAATTCTCAGAATTCTGACCAAAATAGTGGCGAATTTGTTGCCTCCTGGCCTAAAATTTACCCATGGACCAAAAGGACATCTAAATTAGCCCGCATTGTATGTAACTTGTACCCCGAAAATACGTAATAATGAGCGATACAAATTGAAATCTGATATCAAAAGGTTATGAAATTCACAAATCTGGACCCTGTTAAAAGAACCATTGTTCAAAAAGTGGACTTGAATTCAATTCAAGATTGCATCAAATGGAGGACAGTTTGGACAGTATCTTTGTTTCGGAGACCACCCTCGGTTCTCGACAGCTATTGTGCAATATATACAGATCCACTTGACTCTGCGGATTGCCTGTTTAACGTCATGCCTCACTTTGCCAATAAAACGCTACATATCCCAAACATCCTAAATATGCATGCATACATGCATGCATCGTATGCAGAGCAGTGTAACAAATCATCGTCCGAAATAGACTTGCAAATCTGCGGTAATTTTCCACAAACATTTTTTAGATCAGGGTGTTTAAAACATTTGCCGATAATGGCAAAATACTAAACGTACCGATGAGATGATGAAAAGAATCCAATTATGCATGCAAATGATCTATGTGCTACACATCAAGAAAAAATTACCCATGCAAAAAAAAACTACGCTACACAGCAGTGCACACTAATCAGTAGCAGCATAGTAAGTATTCAGCATAATACTATGTCGCTGTTACTACACACACACAATATTAGTGATACATGGATACGTACTGTTGCCCCCTATTTTTAGACGTAAAGACGCTTCATCTCTCATTTGCCCACACTTTCTTAAAGTGGTATAGGGTACAAAGTTACCATACATAATGTGCTCCTGGTAACTGACTGGAAGCAAGCTCAACCACCTCTTCTCAGAAGACGAAGAAGAAGACGAAGATGATGAGATGACTTTAAATCTTTGTTACATTTTTTGCAGTAATTTTTCTTTAAAGTTTTTTTTGCATATTTCGCTCATCTCTATTGTATAATAATGTAACTCGGGCTCGTTCACTCCACTCTCTACGAAGCAAAGTTTTTACACGAGTACAACTTCAAACTTGTTACATACGCGTATGTTTCATAATGTTTTATATTACATAGGTTTCATGCCAATAGGAAAGAGGGGGAAATGGACAGGTTACGTAAGAATGGTTTTAAGGTAAGTTGAAAACGGAAAGGTCGGTGTTTTTTTGTGTCCACATGTTGGCGAACAAATTGCTTTGGAGAACATTAACTCGTGTAGTGATGATGATTGGTAGATTGGTCTATGGTGGTTTTAAGCTCGTCACGCTTCGATGGGTGTCGATACAATGCGAATGTGTGTGTGTGTGTGTGGCTTTGTTATGGAGTGACAGTAGTGACAATATTTTATCTAGTTTTACTTTACACAATGCATAATTTGTATTTATTCTTAAACTTTGACTACTAAATATTTGGATACTTTTTCATTTTATGCAAACATTTGCATGTAATTTTATATAAAACGCAAAAAAAACTTGCTCGAATTTATGACCAGACTTTATATGACTTATCTAACTGGAAAAAACTGCTAATCAGAATAGATAAATATAGTAACAAATCGAGACCCAGTGTCAATAATTATGGTTACGGAATAATTGTACATGACAAACAAATGCAGACTACGACGCATTTAAATGGCGACAATTTAAACGAGACGGTGAGAAATGTGAGTACAGTACACGCATACACCACAAAATCTGCAAAGGTGTCGAATAAATGGTACCGGAAGGATTTATGTCGGAAAGAAAACCGAAATGTAATCAAAATCAAATATTTGAGAATTAAAGCTGTCAGCTCCTCAGCAAGGAATCCAAATAGCGTTAAGTGATCAAAGGCAGACTTTCTACCCACAAAACTATGCATACGTATGGTACAGTACGACCTCGGAAATGGAACGTATCAACAAAACGGGGCAGTTTTCTGAGAAATTTGAATTTTACGAGTGATCTGATGTGAGTCAAAATTCGTACTTTTGGTAAACATGGAAAATGAAAGTGAAGATGTGTATTTAGCTCAGGTTTCAGTACAATGAAAGTAACACGCAAAATAATAATTCCACCGAACCTGATGACCTTTAACCTAAAAGTATTAAATAAGTACTTTTGACTTTGAAGCAGCCTGTGAAAGCTGCATATTTGACAAGCTGATAACTTATTGGTGAGAGAAACACCATTTGCAGTTGTTCATAATTCATGCAAAATTTAATTAGCCTCCTCCTCTTTTGTGAATAAAGCAAACTACCCATAAACTAAACATACATAAACTAACTAAATGACTATAACGAATGCTCGTATGTGACTTTCTCCACAGCCAACAAGTCCCCTTCCCAGTACTCGTGCGTTACAGCTTTTCTGACAAATTCCCGATTTTATCAAGTGCAACTCACTTCTGCATTCACCCATTATTTGGAAATCAATGAAAGTACGAACGAACGTGTCGCAATAAACGGATTCCATTCCAATCCTTCACTTTCTCTTTGTATTTTTCATGCGAATTCCGACTTTAATTGAATTAAAATTGGGCACAATTGCTGCGAATCAAGTACATACATAATTGCCCTTCTTCTCACCTAAATTATCCAGGTGCCCTGCTCAATCTCGTGCTAAATGTTTGACTAAAACTCCAAAATGTGAAAACACCACACACGACACAAAGTTATTATTATCTCCTTGCCCCAAAACAAACCATCATAAATCATAACTAGCCGACTTTCTCCACTTGCTTTGCTGCATCCAGAATTAATTACACGAACGGAAAAATGGCAGGAATGCAAAAAGGGGTAAAAATAATTGCAACAATGAACATACCCTATATTTTCCATCCATATGTCCCTATTGAGTAATTCAGCCGTAATTTGAACCTTATCATCTAGCGTGTTGCTTTCTCCGGTGTATACTTACTTGCTCCCGATTATTTCTCCCTTCTAGTTGGTGGTAGTGGTGGTGGTGCTTGCTGATATCGATACATATTATCCTTCACTCCACCGGTGTTTGTTTCCTTTCCCCTTCCGAGTGGATATAGTCGTAAATATGTTTGCCAATAAAATCGTATATAACTACTACTTAACTACCAAAAAGCATATGTAGTTATAGCTGCTACGTGGTTTTGCAAAGTACTACTACTTAGTTTTAGCTTCTCGCTTAGTCCTTCTCTCCTTCATCTATATGCCTGCGAAAATCCTTTTAGTTCATAGTTGTTGGTATATCGTTTCCTGAGCTGCTGCACTGCATTACGTATAATACACACATACATTGCATATACACCTCCTCCAGCACTTTCTGCTAGTTTTATATCCACTCCACATAAAGTAAACCCCTTTCGCCGTGCAACTTCTCCGTCTTCTCTTCCCCGCAAAACTTGCCAACTCTTTCCTGTGCTACCAACTAAACTACTAGTATTCCTGCCTGATGTGTTTTGTCCTCTTATAATATCGTACAGCTTGGTGGGCTAGCTACTACTACCATTCTGACATCTGATTCGACTAAAACCTGCTTAGATTTCTTCTTCTTCTCCCTTAAAAACTTCTCCATCCATCCATCCACCACTTTGCCATTGCGACTCGGCACAAAAAGAAGAAGTCGTTCTTTTTCTCAAGCTTGAACAAAAGAAGTGTTGGTTTTGGTTGGAAAGAAGAGAGTCCGAGAAGAAGGATTGTATTGAAATAAATAAATATTTTTTGGGGGAGGTAAATAGTTGAAGAGATTACTAAATAAGGAAGGAGGTGAAAAATCTGTTAGTTTTTTGTCAAGATAGAAAAAAAATCAGAGTCGAAAGAAATTCCTAATTTACAGTAGCGAGAGACAGAATAATGTGATAGAATTTTCACAATTAGCTAAAAATAGATAGCCGAGGTGATGTGGTGAATTAAGTCAATTGTGGTGTCAATTGTCTTCTCCTGAGTGGGATTCCCAAATTAGATACGAAACAAAACGGCCCTAAAGTTTACTCACGCGAATTAAGTAGGTGCTCCCTCCTTTATTATTTTCTTGTTGGTGGGGTCGTGCTATTATAAAGAGTCAGTTTTGGTGCGTTTTTTTAAGAGACATTGTTGTATTTTACTCACGAAATGATCGTCTTCTTCTTCTCGTGATGGGTTGTATTTATTTATTTACCTGAAGGTCGTGTTAAAAAAACGACGTGATTTTTAGTAATCAGTGTGACCGAATAAATATCATGACTTTTGTCTATCTCTCCTCTCCTAAGATACTTACAGTAGTTGATGAAGAAAACAAGGTTGTGTGGTTCATTGGTGGAGAAACAGATTAAATTAAATCAGACAACTAAATTATCATAATTCCGAGAGGAGGAACAGTATTGAGCGAGCTGGAGAGCAAGTGCTGAGAATATAGGTTGCCTTATAATACGTAAAGTAGGATAAAACTTTAATGAATTGAATGCACACGAATCTGTCCAATCCACAAGAGTATCTGGTCTAAATTATTATTATGCAAACAGTCTTCTTGTGATAAGTGGAGTTAACATAACGGAGAACTGTTTACACAGCAAGTTCCATATTTGAAGGACGGCGACAGACAACGAATTATTATCAAACTCTTCTTTATAAATAATAAATAACCACAGTGCAAGATTGACGAGAAGGGCGGAGACATTTCTTCATTTTCTTATCAAAACCAGACCAGACAGCCGGAAATCTTTATTTCAACGCTGGAGTGACTGGTAATTTTTTCCTGTTTTTTTACCCTTGCACTTTTTGTAGAGAAAGTGGAGAAAGTATCACGCAAAGTTTAATATAATTCTTATGTATAGCTGGTAATACTAACGGTAGCAAGTAAATAAGCATACTTGTTACAAAATATATCCCATCCTCCATCCGTCATGCGACCAGCGTCACTTTATTGCACCGAGTTCATGCCATCCATCCAATCCATCCTGCTCTAAATGACAATTGTTCAGTCAATCTTGTGTAACCCATCCCATTATTACTGGGCCAGAGGATTAGCGTCGTGGCCAAAAATTACAACGTTTAGTGGAATCATGTCATCATTATACAGGCAATAAAACGGACTTGAGCACTTTGACCTTCCTACTTCATATATACAACACATTTTCCATCTCTATTCTGCTCCACCAGGTGTAATCCATGTCGGAGGAACAAATTGCCTTTTTGCGGATTATATAGATTGCTAAATATGTGCTAGCAAGGAACCATTTGACATTTTATTATTCAGAGAGAGAGACGTCATCGTCGTTAATAATGTTAAGAGGTGGCAAAGAAAGGCAAACATTAATGTCGAGAAGAATCGTTAACTGGAGAAGAATAGCATGTAGCCTAGCCATTTCAGTTTGCATACTTAAGTCGTTAAGATTGCCTTTGTATTTAGTTGTTGTCTCTCTATTGAGCCGATTTGAGCATGTCATTTTCATTTTGTGAGATCATGGCTTTTTGACTCGAGAGCCGACTTGTCCATAAAATTTTAAGTTGAGCTGCTTAATTGTTGTGTTCTGTGTATCAACTACAATGCCGAATAAGGCATTAAAACAGGGTGAACGATCCTTGAAAGAGGTTAAATACTACAGGGATGCATTCGTCATTTTAAAGTTTCAATGCTTAATTGAACGCATAATAATAATGGAAATGAACGCAGTAAACGTGTACCATTGAAATATTCACGGCTTGTCAAGGTCTCTGTGACAGAAATATGTACCAAGAGGCAATAGGATAACAGTTTTGATCAAGGAGAAAAACTTCTCTCTCAGGTTTTTTTCTAATTTAATTTTCACTTCAAGTCCGAGAGAGCTTTTAAAATAGAGGGGAAAAAATGAATGGCATGTGGTCGTGGTAAAACGTCAACGTTATAACAGCAGAAGTTCATTTTATTGAACCAGATATAATTTAATTGAATATTGACTCCTCCTTGAACGACAGGCAACACTCTTATTTTGCTTTCGTCAACATATATATGTAACCACTTTGGTGTTCAGTTCAATTTGTGGGCTTTTAGTTTAGTATTAAAAATCTACAGTGCGGCCTTCATTTAGCCCGAGTTAGGGACAGAGTCCACTTCTAAATTTTTGTATGAGTTGGTCGGACTTTCACCACCCCCGTGTATGTTTGTTAAATATTTTCTATTGGTTGGCACCAATTCTTTGAAGCATTTAAAAAACCTCCCCCTTGAAGGGCCAGCAGGGCTCGTTACTTCAAAATTTTTGAACTTCCAAAGTTCGTAGAATTTCTGAATTTCAACTGAAAATAACAAATTTTAAAAACGGTATGTGTCAAGAGTCATTCTGGTTACAATTTGCTCACGTTTAGCAATTAGCAATCTGTGTACCAAATTTTTCAGCTTTCTAATGCTTTTTAATACCCCATCCACTTAAATGGTCAACCAATTGGCGGATTTTATCCATCTTCGAAATCATTCAAAGCCCTATTGAGATACGCATTTCAGCACCAAGTTGGTCAAAATCGGACGAGTGGTTCGTCCACTACCGTGTCTCAGATAGACACACAGACACACCCGTTCCATAAGCCTTGACTCGCTAAAAACCAACCTGTCTTCATGCCAGTCACTATTTTTTGATCCCATCAAAAGGATGACGCCATTCATTCAATATTTTGAAACTGAAAATTCTGACAAACAAATTAACAAAGTAAAACTGGTCCAACTTGCTTGAAATGGACAAGTTGTAAGTTTTAATGGTGTTTTTATACAGTTTTTTGCACTGCAAGATTCACAGTGTCCCAGAAGAGTCTTAAAATTATCAGAGTTCAATTGTCTCAATTTATATACACACGAAACTGTAGAGTCAATCAGTTGTCGAGTGACTAACACAATTGATGCTGCATTTTATTCAGAATTCTGACGCACAAAATAGCTCAATAAATTAAATTAATCCAAATAAATTATTTTTTGTAAGCTTAAAATAAAATGAAATTATATAACTGATGGAATCACGCATCCCATTGTTTCTAAACATTGTATGAGAATTTACATTCATAAAATTCTAAACATTTGCCTAATCCTGATTACTTAACGAATGTTTCTGCTATGTGTACAAGTATGGGATACGTCATTCTCCTCTCATCTCCTGTGTCAGTCTCATTGTAATGGACTCTTATAAAATCGGCTTAAAAATAAACAAAATCTGCACTGTACACACATATCGTACACAAAATATTATCTATAAATGGAATAACGAAATAATAATAACGCAACGCAAAGTTTACATACGTACGTACACAGATTATCATTATGCGCCGCAATTAGTGTGCTTAATACAAAAAATATTCAGAGGATGCTACCGTGTTCAGTGTACTGGAAGTACATCAAATAATCAAAAAAGATGCACACACAAAAACAACATAAGTAGAGTTAAACATTGAATTTGATGATGAATGCTATTTTTTGCACGTAAATAAATAAATCGTCTTCGTTAAGCATTACATTACACACAAACACAAAGTAAGTAAGCATATTACATACTATATACGTCTGGAAGTGCGGTGTAAAAATGCAGGAAAAGTAGAGTGGGGATGAGGTAGGTATAGCAGTCAAGTAATACAACAAGTATTATTATGCAGTATGTTTAAGCCAGCGGAAAAAAATTTTTATAAGCAATGTCGTTCAATCCAGTTAAAAAAGTTGTCAGAGTACAGATCTCTCTACTTCTGTAGGCAGCAGCAGGTTGTTGAAATGGACTGAAATTCAGTGCGATTCTGACTCTGGTATGGTAACTGCTCGGTCAGATTCAAGTCTTAAAGTTGAATTGCATTACGTTACGTTACGTGGAGTGCACGAGTTAAAATCGTGAACATTACATATATTTTGTTTCTTTTATAAGTTTCTTATTTTACGGTTTAAAAAAATGAACTTTTTTCGAGTTCAAGGACGCGATTTTCTTCTTTCCCAGACGGAATTATGATTTCGTTCAGAAATTTAAAAGCAGTATTGGACCAGTTAAGAACGCACATAGTGCAGTGGAATAACTGATATTAATTCATCGTTCATTCATTCATATTCCTAATTCGACTTGGAAAGTGCATGGTGTCATGTCAGGTGTGTGAAAATTGTTTATTTTACATTTTTATTATTCCATTCTGAATGTGTTGGCTTAAGGTGGTGCTTGCTGCTGCAAGGTCAAAAAAGCCGTAAAATTCTCCCCAACAATACCGAAGAGAGTTGTAACTTGTTATCGGTTTTAAATTGAAATGGGACCACCATGGTCATAAATGTAACAGCAGAAGCAGCCGCGTTTAAAAATAATTTATAAAGTGTGACACGACGGTGCAGCATGGAGCTGTTATGTGTGAAGAAGTTTTAACGCGAGGTTTTATTTTTAGTGGTAATAATAATTGGTTATGTTAACAGTTATGGAATAAGCATTTAAAGAATAATTAATGGGTTCGGAATTTCGGAATAATTTTTTTTGGAGACGATATATGCATGCCAAATAAAGGCGTAAAATATGGTCTATCTTTCTCTAATAAGGTGTCATATTTAGTAATAATATAATAAATATGTATGTATGTATGTATGAGTAACCTGCCCATTGTCAAGGACAAATAATTACTCTGGCGCTGCGGGAATTACTTATTACTCTTGTCGTAGAGCATGGTAGCAGTGACGGTGGTAGTTTTCGTATGTGGTAGGTAAACACTTTTTTGTTATGAAAATGCCTAATTCTCATTCTAAAAGTTGGGCCGAGGGTCGTTAAGAAAATATAAAATGTTCCACAAACCCCCAATTAAGTGGTAGTGTTGGAATATAAATGCATGCATAATGGGCGATTGATTGAGATTTGTTGTTCTTGTTGATTTTTACATTTTTATCACCCTAGAAAACCACTCAAAATAGCGTGCGCACGTCATTCGAATCAGGTACCTCCTGGATAGGTCGTGGAAAATTTTTAGAATTTAGAAGTCCAAGCTGAACAGATAATATATTTCTGACTTTGTCTAAGACAGCAGACAACCGGTTTTCTCCGGTGAATTGTTTGTCTCCTCGCCCAAATAAGTGTTTGTTGTTTCATACAAGTAACAAGTTAAGTAACGAGCATTAAAGAATGCAAAAAATACAGGTAATTATTATCTGATGGGCCGGCTGGGTTGGATTTTTAGGTAGATTGTCAACATTTTCTTATGACGACGAGACCGACCGAGACGAGATTGTTGGTGGCATCACATTGAGTTTCTTTTAAACAGTCCAATTTTTTATTCGCTTATATGAACGAAACTCAATTTCTCCCTCGGTGTGTTCGTGTCTCGCATAATTTATTTGTGCCGAAAAGTCGGTTGTGCATTGCCAAAATTCAATCCATTTAAATCAATCACTCACTAGAAAAACGATTCATTTGACAAAGTGAGCAAATAACAGGCAGGTTACCTGTATGCAAGTAGGCACACAGTTATGGATGAATCTATTAGTCCTAGTCGGCCTGAATTGTCTTTTTGGTACAGATATCGTCGAATTGGTTTGGGACTTGCGTGCTGTTGCCTCCTCCTCTGGATTAATAATTATATAGTTCACTGGACTGCAATATATTTGCAAATTTACTAATCCTGTGAGAACGAGTTTTATGTAGTAATGAAACTGTGCTTACATTTGGTTTGAAAATTTGCAGCCTTATTTCTGCTAGCGAATTTGCGACGTTATTACTTCTTTCTAATTACAATTCTTTATCGTTTTTGTGACAAGGCGTGGAATTTTGTAGGCATTTGAAACAATGTGGTGGTGGAAAAGTTTGGACTAAAAGTATTCTCTGCATATCATGTAATTTTAGGTGACATGTCCTCCAGATTCTGAGAATTTATGTAGCTAATGCTCTCCACTCTCCATTATGGATTGAGTGAGTTCACTAGATCATAATTAATTGATACTGACTGGTACATACGTTACAGTTTTCTGCTACTTGAACGAGCATTTTGATGAGCACGAAGTGACAAACTGTACGAGAAGTGCTAGCTGATGATGGCTACAGTTTTTAGCCCGTACTTACGTACACTTGCATTACATAGACTCCATTAAATACCGCAGCATAAAAGTTGAAGAGGTTATCGTCATCAATATTTATTCACACCATGCTGACAAACAAGGACGCACACTTTGCCTTACAATAAGTGAGAGAACATTCAAAAGAACAATTTCATACCACTTACTTTGCAGTCAAATATACGCAGTTAAAAACCTTTTTGATTCTGAATTGTCATTGATCGATACGGTTTCTTAGATCGCATCGTGTAGGGAAAAAATGGTGAGCTTATTTGCAAAAAAAATGTTTGGCTCAAATAAGTGAAAAGGTGACAATGACAACTACTGTATGCAGTTAGGACGTGTGCACATATATACCTTTTACCGATTTGCGGATCTTTGCCCCCCATTATAAGCTACCCATGAAATGCTACCCATTATATGCTACCCGTGATGATCTGCTACCCATGAAATGCTACCCGAGATGATCTGCCCCCCATTATATCCTACCCCACCCGTTTTCACTTTCTTCCTGCAAATTACTCCAACATTATTATTATTCCAACAACATGGATACCCTGTTTTGCGTCGTAGTGCAACATAACAGTTACTGTTTTTTAACGCAAAATTAGTCAAATAATAAATTCTCAAAAAACGAATCAATACATACAATCTCGTAAAATTAGCCGAACAATAAATTCTCAAAAAACTAATCAACACATAAAATCTCGGAAAATCAGTCGAACAACAGATTCTCAAAAAATGAATCAAAACATTGACATTGACGGAACTTGTAGGGTAATTGTGGGTTCCTAATTCAATAAAATCAAATAGAATCAATAGACCAATATCAACAATAAACCTGGACCTTTTTTATATCTTTATTGGAAAGGGATACAAATCTATTAAATTAAAATATTAAATGACAAGGAGATTTTGTTTTGATTCGTTTTTTGAGAATTTATTAATTGACTGATTTTACGATATTTTATGTTTTGATTCATTTTTTAAGAATTTATTATTTGACTGATTTTCCGAGATTTTATGTTTTGATTCATTTTTTAAGAATTTATTATTTGACTGATTTTCCGAGATTTTATGTGTTGATTAGTTTTTTGAGAATTTATTGTTCGGCTAATTTTACGAGATTTTATGTATTGATTCGTTTTTTGAGAATTTATTGTTCGGCTAATTTTACGAGATTTTATGTATTGATTCGTTTTTTGAGAATTTATTATTTGACTAATTTTGCGTTAATAAACAGTAACTGTTATGTTGCACTACGACGCAAAACGGGGTATCCATTTTGGTTTAATTTGCAGGAAGAAAGTGAAAACGGGTCGGGTAGGATATAATGGGGGGCAGATCATCTCGGGTAGCATATAATGGGTAGCATTTCATGGGTAGCATATAATGGGTAGCATTTCATGGGTAGCTTATAATGGGGGGCAAAGATCCGCACACCCCTTTCACCAGTGGTGAAGGAAGGTGTAGTTGTGCTGCTACTTTCACTCTTTTATGTACCTTCTTTCTTGCGAGTTCTACTCCCAAAACGCCACGAGCAACTACCTAACTTTTTTTCACAAAATGTAATATTACCCTAAATTAGATCAATCTCCAGGAGAATATCACTTTGGGAAATTTGTACACAACTTTGTTCCTTTATTCTCACCGATTTTTTGCGTACATATGAATGCACGTAGTACGTACTCATTCGTACCAATTCAACTCTGACTTTTTTTCCCTCGAGGACTGATTTCACTGTCATGCTAATAATTGAAGGTTCGAATCTGTCACTATGGACGGTACGTTTGTATCTAGTTTATCGGTGGTATGCTCAAGTCCATGTATCTGTTTGCTGTTTAACTTATTAAGAATTTATCGACCTTTCTCCATTTACATAAACAGTTTCCTGCCCTCCCTCTCGTTCTCATAGGTTCTGTATACATAAGCGATTCGATCACTCAATTTCGTACATATATTTTGTCAAACCACGTCGACAAACCGAGGAATACTTAATGTATTATGGTGAAAGCACATGTTGTTTTTGTGTGCCAAAATAAATATAAAGTTAACCCGACGCGAAGTATGATTAGTAGAACAACTCTATTTTGTTATAGATTTATTTATTTATTTAGTTTTACTTATATAACTTTCTCTAAAAATACGGACTTATTAATTTTGCAGGCATTTGACATCCTAATCCACCAGCACGGGAAGGACGTGGATAACACGAGATAAACTCTTGAACTATCACCATCTGAGAGGTTATTTGCAACGCGTGATTAACCTGTAATCGCTAAACGGTACAAACTTTTCCGATGTCAACAAATCAAGTGGCCTATTGTTCAAAGCATCAATCGAAGCATCATTCATTAGGAGCGAACTGTAATCTGCTGGGTGCCCTCAAATTATTTCAGATATCTTTAATCTGTGCTATCTCTCTCTCGGTAAATACATGTGAAACCAGTGCTTTCGTCGTCGTCGTTTGAGTAACCGCAATAATTATTATCAAGCCGTATGTGTATAATCAAGAAGGGTGGTTCCGCCGCAGTTATAGTGATAATATAGTGATGATGAGTATAACGACCAGGACGACTATATCTGAATTAATATACGGACAAAACCTAATCATCAGCAAGACATCAAAGTCGTAATTTACTCGTGGAGACGACGGATCTTGTTTTATTCTCTAAATTTAATAACACGTGCAAAGGTGAAGTGAAAGTCATTCCGGGAGCAGAAATTAAAACGTTTGTGTTTGCCGACTTTTTCTTGCGAGAGAGTAGGAGATTTACTTTCTCTCAACCCTTTTCCGCTCCAACTACTTGACAGCATCATCCGGTCCCTAATTTAATTACGGAGAACGTCAACAATTAGTCAAATGGAAGGACAGGCAAAGCGATTCAAGAAGTCAGAGGAATCTGAACTAATTAGTGAGTGGGGGATCTTTTTTCATCATGACGCACCTTTGCAAACATTGTGTGTGCTAATTAATGTTGATGTGAATGCAATGTGATGTGGAGGTTGATGTTCTATAATGAAACTTAATAGCTAATCCGCCAATGTAATAATAATCCTTAATGTAATCCTTTCAGATCCGATTGAAAATAATAACAACAACGACGCCGTAATGATTTCTGATTCTCCTGTTGCTACTGATGCCGCAGTAGCCTCCACATCCCATGATCCACAAATTGATCCAAATTTGCTGCCAGTAGAAGACATGAGTCAAAGTCCTAAGACGAACGGGACTAGTAATGATGACCATGATCCCCTCTTGATACCAAATGTAAGCTGTTATTCAGTCTGGTGTGTTGTCGGATAAGGAATTAATTTAGGTAGATGAAGATTCTTAATAAGAATTTCGTATTAATTATATCTTCTAGGTTCTTGAGACTGCCTTCCGTCACATGACTCTCGACCAGTTAAAGATCCTCCGCCTCGTGAATAAACAATGGTTAGGCGTGGCGACGCGCATTCTGCAAGAAAAACTCGAACTAATTACCTTTACGGATGAGTTTTACGATGCGGAGAAAATGCTAAAAATCGTCCAAACTTTTCGTCATAGCAAGGACCCTCCTTACGTAAAGTTTGAGATCGCCTCGAAATTCTTCACTGTAGAAAATGAGGATCTCATCACAGACTTTTTCCGCGTCTGCGGCTCCTTTATGGAATATTTGAAAATTTCTACCGACAAGAATCACGACAGTAAATTTAAGTTTGCCGAAGTTCTCCTCACAACGGTCAGTCTGCCGAGGTTAAAATCCCTCATTTTCGAGGATCACACCCCCAACGGGGTCGTGGCGCAGTTTAATCACGACTTTTCCATCTTTTTCAAATCATTAATCAACTCTGCGACGAATCTTGAAAGATTAGATTTGTCATTTCCAAAACGTTTCTTTGAAGCAGAGGACGAAGAGCAGACCGCAATGGCTCAACTGCATCAGATGCCGGATGGCATAATTTGCTCAAGATCTTCACAAAATTTAAAACATTTAGAAATTAGTGCAAAAATTAATGATGTTCAACTCCTCTGTTTATCCAAGTCTGGATTGAAATTGAGAACTTTACATTTCAAAGTGAAAAATGCCTCGTTACTTGAGTCCTCTTTTACTGCACTGCTCGAGAGTCAAAGTGACACCCTGACAGGTTATTATTATTTACCATAGTTTATTTATAACAAGGTTATTTATGTCTAATGATTGATCACAAAAAAATGATAAGTTCAAGAAAGATTATGTCATTTCTTCCTCTTCACCGGTGAGTTGGTGGCGTTTGAGAGGGGAACACGGTTCTCATTCCTCTTTTCAGAATTTGCACGCAGCAACAAAGCTCGTTCTCGCTTCATCGCCACCAACTAATTATTCAAATACAGTTCAACGATTACAACGAATCCAATATAAATTACTTATTTTAGAGTTGAAAAGAAGGAGAGTTGACTTACCATTTTTTTTGTCTCATTGTGAGCTTGTTTCTCATCCTCAAACTGAGACCTCAATTTGTCGTTCTCCTTGAGCAACTTTTCTTCACGAAGCGAGGCCTGATGCAGGTCTTCCTCCAATTTGCAAATTTTGGAAGTCCCTTCTTCAATCTTTGCCCTGAGAATCGGGTCGCCCAGTGGTCGGTCGCCTTCTTCTGCTTCGTCTATAAAGACTAGTTCACGGTCCCCAATAACCAACGAGTTCTTCAACTCTTCCACTGCTTTGATGATGATGGCGAGTTCATCTTCTTCAAAATACGTGAGAGCTTCTGGGGGCATAAACGTGTCCACGCACACTTTTTGAAGAATGTTGCGAACTAACCACTTCCCGTTCGAACTGCACAAAGTTCCTTGAAAAGGGTGGATGGGGACGACTCTTGTTTCCTCACAAATAACCTCATATCCTTCTGGGAGGAGGACCCTCGACGAGCAAGACTTCTTCAGCATGGTGGTGTTGTGACGCCCGGCACTCTTCATGTCAGTCTTGTTTTTCTGGGCGGCAAGAACCCCGTTTCCATAAGTAGTTTTACTTATACTCAGACCGATCGTGTTGTCCTTCATCCAAACTTTGAGTATTATATTGTGTAATCCGCCATTACTCTCTGCAAACACCAATAAAAACGAGTTAAATATATATGGAACCGTATATATTTTATAAAGTTTGTGTACCATAATAATCTTCAGGTTTAAATGCTCTCGGAACAATTTTGCAACCATCACCTTCTGCGTAAACGTGTGTGGGAATGGCGACGTGTCCTCTCCTTGTATGATTTAGCATCGACACCTGATTACTCGCCAAGAACTTGCAAGTTATGCACGTCGCAACCAATTCACCACCAGTAGTCCCTACTTCGAAATTTTCGTACGAGTTTTTCGGCCTAATCGTTGAGTCTACATAACACAAAAATATAGATAACGATTATTGTAGTAATTTATAAATTAGATAAACATCAGCTAATCATTACTTTCAATCAGGCTGGATCCGGGATGTTGTAGCCTCATGTGCCGAAGGAGATCACTATTTCTAAAGTTATTCAAAGAATGGTTATGTTAATCAAACAGTCAATAATACGAAATTACATGAATAATGAGAGACAAACCTTTTAAACTTTACCCCACAAACTACACACGCAAACTTTCTCTCATCGGAGTGGGTCAACTGGTGACTTTTCAGATTACACTCTGTGACAAAGGTTTTCCTGCATTTGTCACAAACGAATTCTTTCTTATTCAAGTGTCTTTTTCGATGAATTTCGAGTAGATATGGCGACACAAAACGTTCGTCGCACATGTCGCACTCGTACTTATTTTTTATTTTTGCCACTTCGAAAGCTTCAGCTCCTTTCACTCTTTTTTGCAGCTTCTTGATAATGGGTGCCATGTCCAACTTTTAAGTAATACTAATTTTACTAATTTATTCACGTTCAGAGTGTGGGCGGAGAGAAGAAAATTTGTTTACTTTTATGAGTGGCAGTGGAATTAATTCACAGCGGAGTGAGTGAGTGAGACTGAGAGCAATGAGCTTTGTTGCTGCGTGCAAATACTGAACATACGTTTTCGTTTCTTGTTTCACAATTACTCGAAATTACAAAAACCTCCGAGTTTCTTCCCATTGAAATTTCACTTTGAAACACGACGCTTGTACCGACGCAAATTCTGGTATGTTAAGAGATCTCTTTTCACCCTGTTAGAACTCAAGCTAACCGAGGAGAGACACGGGTCCGACTTTTTGGTCAAGTTTCCTCAAATGAATCGTCTCAAGAAGATCACGATAATTTCAATTTGTGAGTTTGAAAATAGTATCGTGACTTTTGCACCGTTCGGGTATCAGGAACACTTGCCAGAAATTGAGTCGCTTATCTTATGGAATTGTTTCGGGAAGGAGGAGAGATGGTGCCAGTTTTTTCTTGCGTCCTCCCCATCCCCAACAATCACCAAGTTGGAGTTGCCCACCCAATTTCGAAATCCGACCCTTGCTCAGAACATTGCCGTTGTGTTTCCAGCATTGAAACGGTTGAAGATTGGGTTTTCTCTCAGGCCGGAGAATGAAGAAGTGATGAGAATCATCTTTGAGACTTTGGAAAGTCTAGAGGAACTAGCAATTTTGACCGATATGGATGAGATGAATGAAAATATAGATCATGTACTGACCGGGATATCGAAAAATGTGTGTAAACAGTTAAGACAAGACCAGTCGTATTTGTCCGATGATTGTTTAGACGGAGTGGAGCGTGGACCTTCGTTAATCAGTTTAAAAAGTGGGTGGTTAAATAAATAGTATTTCGAAAAAAAGTACATATGGAAAAAGGTGACCTATATTTTATGACTTTGTTTACTCTCGTAGATCTGAAGCGGTTGGATATCGTTCTCGACAACAACCGTGCCCCATTTATCACAGATGTAGCCGGTCATCTCGCCTTTATGCAAATGCCCAAATTAAAAATTCTACGCTTTACGCGATACGGGGTACGTGAGTTTCAGCAAATGCGAAGAAAAATTGCATGCATACTAAATACGTTGGTGCAGGTTTATTAATTCCACTTTTTTTCCATTACTTTCAGATGTCACAAGAGTGTGTGGACGTTCTTTTGAAAAAGTACCGTGTCGCATTTATACCACCGCATGGTCGTAACTTCTTCGAAATTGAGAACATGAATTTGGAAGACTTTAACTAAACGTGGTTATACATAAGTATCTGCATACATAGACTATTAAGAAGAAGTTTTTTTTAAACTATATATCCAGTATATTCTAAATTAATTCAATTTGTCTTTACAATAGTTTTACTGGAGAGAAAGCAAAGCAAAGAAAGTTTATATATATATATATATATTTAATTAATTATGTGCTTATACCTTTAAAAGTAGTGATGTGTTATTACTTACAGAGAGACAGTGTGGTGGTTAAATTCTGTGATAAGTATGTATATATAGATATATATAATATTTATGAAAGAGCAAAAGAAACTATGATTGTACGATCATCATTATGAATCACGTTAGTTAAGGCTTACCCTCAAGCTCGGAGGAGTGAATCGGGTTTGGAGCAATATCCCAGTTTCAACCTTCTCTCTCGCTTTGCGTAATGCATTGTAGTGCCTATCTCGAAACTTCGCTTCGACCTTGTGGGGGGGAGGAGTCGACCTCAGAGGGCATAATAGTGGAATATGTTGCACTCGTCTTTCTGCGTCTGATGGTATTTTTTTCAAATTTTTTGGACTCGCGCGAGGGGCTGCAAATGGTTTACCATCAAGTAATGTAACCTTATGTAGACTGGTAAACCATTTGCAGCCCCTCGCGCGAGTCCAAAAAATTTGAAAAAAATACCATCAGACGCAGAAAGACGAGTGCAACATATTCCACTATTATGCCCCCTGAGGTCGACTCCTCCCCCCCACAAGGTCGATGCGAAGTTTCGAGATAGGCACTACAATGCATTACGCAAAGCGAGAGAGAAGGTTGAAACTGGGATATTGCTCCAAACCCGATTCACTCCTCCGAGCTTGAGGGTAAGCCTTAATTGTTACTGCATAATTTATTACATGTGTATGTATATTATCATATCTGAACTTGTGAATATTTGGAATTTTTTGTTAAAATCTTTTATATAGAAAAACTATACACATACATTGTATACATTTGAGAGAATTGTTCGACTTGTTGTTGATAGCTAATTACTACCACCAGCCGAGTTGACATTAATCGCTTACAGTGTATATGCTCCTCCCAAAAATGGATTTAAAAAAATTAGAATTAAAAAATTAGCAGCAAAACGTGCTTGATTTGCGATTCAAGCCCTGATTAATTAAATCTGCATATATGTGATGCATGTTTAATAATTTACTAAATACGCGCAGCAACGACTAATAATAGTACGATTCGACTTTTCGCAACTTTAGTGTATCTACAATTTACATGTCACAACGAAATAGAAAACTATACGTGAGAAAATCTTGACAATTGTAATTACAATTAATTTGTCTTTATTTGCCCCTTGATTAAATCATTAGTAATGATTCATTACCAAACTTATACCTAAGTTAACCGACCAAAGATTAGATTACAATACGACATCCCTTTTGATATTATTTATTAAAATTCTGCTACTTTCTTACTCATCCATCTAATTTTAGTCTTTAGAGAAGCGTATAAAAAATGTATAGCATGCTGATTGTTGGTTGTTGACTATTATTAAGTTAATGATATTGTTGATCCCGTGAGTGAAGAAGACTGGATTTTGATTCCTAAGTGAAATATCAGATTACAAGTTTGAGCAAATATTTATAATTATGTAAACATGTGAATTTGACGGGGTCGAAACAATTCGCGGTAATAAAAAATGTTATGCGTCCGCTACAAACAACTCATTCATAATTTTTATTTCGCATCTTTTATTAACATGTCCAAAAGCTCATTAATTGGCTTGATTCCCACTCCCAGAGTTGTAACCTGTGCACTTTTAAGGCTGATTTACATAAATACAAGTGCATTAATTAACCCTGTTATGTAACATCATCATTTTTTGATGATATAAATAGAGTGACGTAAAATTGTGTATTTTATAAGGTGAGAAACTATAATCATGTATTTGTAGTTTATTTATCTTTAGCATCCGTTTTCCGAAATTGAGGGAAACTGGGCAAGTTTTGAGGTGCAACAGGTACTTGATTTTATACAACCGATATACAAACCTACGTCATTGCACGCCATTTAATTTATATAATTCAACTCGTTTTTTGCACGTGGTGGGCATCAGTGAATTTATAATCCTATTACTTAATACACAAAGTATAGGACGATGAAACTTATTGCGAAAAGTAGGAATCTCCATTATTCTCCATGCGTGGAAGATGTATGTAAGAAATATTAAAACTTTTTTTACGGAACGTCAAGTCAAATGTTTGCCCTCTAGCTAAATAATTTTGTTATTATAGAAAAATCGTGGTTGTTGTTGTGCAAAGAAAATAAAAGTTTGAAGGGTTTATCAATTTTATAACCCTAATAACTAGAAGTTTGCTCGTTATTATTATTATGTTGCATAAATGTTGTTAAATCTTCCGTATGGACCAAAATTACTTGTTCGTTATCATCCTTTAATTACTTAGATCCTCCCTCACACAAAAGATTCCAAGTTCACAGAGGACAGAAATTGTTGAGGAGCAGAAGAAGGAGAAAAGGGTTAAAATTAGACATGTTAATAACGGCAATAATAACTGAACTTGCTAATAAGAACTCAACAAGTTTGAGCTACATGTAATGAACAAGAAACCCATAAATAGCATACAAATACATAAGTATTTATTCATTCACACCAACTTTTGTTCATCGTGGCATCTATAATATTCATAAATCTATATCGACCGTATCAATCCGACCGAATAACGCCTATTTTTTTTGTTCAGGATTTCGACCCGTGTACGTATCCATTCAATAGCTTAGGATTAGTGGCATCTAGATAATCATGTCGTGTGCAAATGTATTGAATTGGAGAGGGTAATATAATAGGTCGTCATATCATTTCAGGATGGAAGGTTAAACTTTTTGTTTAGTAAACTAACTTACGCAACAAAGCTTGAAACCTATTCAGGAAGAAATACATTCATTTCTTGGCGTAACATTCCATATTGTTCTTTCTTGAAGAGTTTCAGATTACAAAATATAATACGTTATGTGATACACAGACTCCATACAAATGTACAAATATTTTTGTGTACGGTAGCATAGAGTGAGGAAAATAAATAGCAGAGTTGGCATTAGTTTGTAATCACGTAGCACAAAATAAAGTGTAAGAGCGTCTAGAAGGAATAATAGGGAATAGTTGAAGGAATTACTTAAAGTCTGTGTCCTCCGTCCTTCTGCCGTTCACCTTGTTCTGTTAGTGCATAAAGGAAATGTCGTTCTTCGTATGGTGCAAGTAGTTTTCGTGAGTTTATAATTTTGATTGCTATGTTAGAGTGGTATTTATTTTAGACTTGGGTGAACGAAGAGTTGTTGGTTAATCCACATTCACTCCACGGGTAAGTTATATTGGAAATTTATTATTTCACTCTTCCATGAAAACGGTTGTTCAGTGTAATCAGGTCGTTACTGGGCGAAAGGAAAATCTTTGGGGAAGATGACGCTAAATTCAGGTAACGCAATATTTTTTTTCTCAAGTAATTCCCATTTTAAGTATGTTTTAAGTAGTAAGTTAATAGCAACGTTCTTCAGAACAATTAGTGACTTTTAATTAATTAAACGATAGATTCGCTTTGATCCCATTTACCATACATCCACGTCCTATAGAGTGAACTAGACCTAGTCAACCAGCATTGATCTTGTACTACTTGTAATTATGAGCTGGTGAGTAGTGCAATAAGTCCATGATACAGATATTTATGATCACCATAAATGCAGGAAAAGATGCACAACCACGTTCAAAAAACGCAAAATGACTAATTTCAATAACATTCACTTATTCCAGGTGAAGTTAGCTAGTGTTGTTCAAGAAATTGTCCAGAAATTATTCCCTACTCGGCTCAGCATGAGACCGGAAGTGGTGGAAGGAGCCATGGCTGGAGAAACTGTGGTCCCAATTAATCCATTCCTCATCCCTCACGTGAGTCAATATTTAAATAGCAATGATCTTGAATCTTGAACTTATTTATTGTGTGCCGTGAAAATCATCATTAAATATGCATGAAGGCAGGGAATGTTTGTTCTTTTGAATAAATAAATTGCAATATCACGTGCAGATAATGATAATGGAAAAAGACCAAGAGGTTTGGTTAATTTGCATGGTCGAAGTCCATATTTGCGTGTTTTGTGGGTTTCAAAATGCAAATTATCCAGAGTGCAATTGTATGTGTAGATATGCACACAATTTTAAAATTATATTTACTTCTGTATCATAAATACCTTTAATTTGCAGGTTGCCGACAAAATCCTGTCCTATTTACCCCCCACAAAGGGTTTAGATTTGCTAACAACGCGTCTCGTTTGTCGACAGTGGGCAGATTCCGCGTCTAAAATCCTTCGAAAAAAACGGTGCGTTCTACTCAGCAGGTATTCCACCAAGGTCGACAAATGGGCACAATTACTCGAGCTTTCAAAAACCTCAGAGTTCCTCCCCGTTGCAAACTTCACTCTGAAACACGACGCTTGTACCGACGCAAATTCTGTAATGTTGCGGGATCTCTTTCTCAATTTCGCCCCCGTGCTGGAATCCTTCGCTATGTGGCTGGATGTTCAGTCTAATCTAAAATGCGATGAGAACAGTTTCTTCATTTCGGATAAAACCGTTGCAAATCTCAAGTTCCCCAAGTTGAAAAGACTCACTGTCGACGATCAGAGGTCGATTTTTTGGTCCACACGGGCGATGAAATGTCCGTTTGAAGACACGGGGATAAAACTGATCGCATGGCTGATAAAATCAGCCCCAAATCTGGAACAACTCGTAATCCAGATTTGTCGTGAGTTAGATGACAATGACGTTTTCGAGCTGGCGGAACCAATTCAGACGGAAATAGTGAAGCTATTTCGTGACCCGGATAACAAGAGGATGTTCTTAAACTTAAAAGTATTGCAGTTGGACGTTTTCTTAAATGATGACCTCCTCACCTGCATGGGCGACTTATTTTACGCCAACAGAATTCCAAGACTGACCTCGTTGCAGCTCTTCATTAAAGGATCGCGTTTCACGTCGGGCCCATTTAATAGACTAATGTCCACCCTTCGACACCGATTAGAGGAACTTAGTCTCCTCTCTTTCACGGAAAAAAGCACTGTTGCCATTCAGCTGCCCAGAATGAAGGAGTTGAAAACACTGGAGGTCAGTGGGATTGACCGCTTCCATCCTAACGTGACCTTTCACCCAGTTCTGCACTTGCCCAAATTACAGAAGCTTATCATTCACGCCTGGTGTATCGAGAAAAAGTCGGAGTGGATGACACTGATTACGTCAAATAAGCCTTCCTTGACCGTGACTGAACTCAGATTGACCGACGAAGTCGCGACATTTTCCAATTTTATTCAGATTTCGAAATCTTTTCCAAACTTGACAAAACTTGACGTTAAACTTGGTCTCAGACATACAAGAGTTTTAGAGATTATCTTTGACAGTTTGAAACTCTTGGCTTGTTTGAGGGTTGAGAATTCCTGGTCATGGAAGATTACGGACAGGGGGAGGGAGACCCACTGTGGGGGAAACATTGACCATATTCTGACCGGATTGCCGATCGAAATCTGTAACTCGATTCATCAAGGGAGGTATCACAACCTCTATGGAATGCAAGTAGCAATGCAAATTCTGCCAAGCCTGAAGGAAAAATTGAATAAAATTAAGGAAACGAAGGGTCGATCGGGTTTGACCGACTTGAAATGTGAGTAAAATCATGATTTTTGAAAGAGATGACAAAATTCAAACTTTTTATGATGGCAGATTTGAGAAGACTGGAATTGATTGATCTCCCCCACATTGCGACAATAAGTGACATTTCTGGATATTTTGCCTTTATGGAGATGCAAAGTTTGGAATACTTGGATGTTAATTGGTCAATGGTATGAAATTGATAATTTATTTACTTGTTAAATGTTTAAAATTACAATTTAACCCGATACCACAGATGAGTTTCTCGTGCCTTAATCTCCTTGCAACAAAGTACCCTTCAAATATGGAACATCAATTGACGCTGATGAAAAAATGGATCTCTGCCAATAAAACAAAAAATAAGAGACAAAATTACGTGGACGATGTCACGGACCGCAATTGGGTCAACACAATCCCTGGAACGTGCAATATAGCTTAACATAATTTGTTACTGGATTATTTAACTTAAATGAAGTGGAAATGTTCTGACTCCAAGTGGAAAATATTTTGGTGTTATAAAGTTCAAAATAAAATACGACTAATAATTACTTTGACATTCGTAATTACTTACCTTATAATCTGTGACTTGAAAAATATATTTCTATTTAAAAAATATTTCACTAAAACTTTCTGTCAAGCATGTTAATCAATCTAAAACGAACTCAAATATATGTAAAAACACCAAAACACACAATAAACTTCAAAGTGTTACAATTATTCTAAAAAACTAGTTAACTAATGTAATTTATGCATCAATCAATCAGGTTAAGCAGAAATGGGAGCCAACTATCTACATATCAAGACACAAAAGATAAGGTGACATAAAATGAACCCATAATAAAACTGAACTAATCAGCTCTACTTTGTGCAAAAATAGCATTTGAATTATTTAGGTTTATTATTCATTTATTACATCCTTGTCCGCGTAATCTATTTTTTTGTTGTTATTTATGGCGGTGGTGATGCTATGTTTATTAATTCGGCCCTTTCTGCAATTACAACCAAACCCATGCATGCATTTCTTTGAGCTATTTTCATGATCTCTAATGAATTGTAATCTTCACATGTGAACAACCTTCAGGTTGAGTGGTTGGACATTATTGTTGTCATTCCCTTATAATACACACATAAATGTGTAACTACATAGGTACGGCAAATACTTAATCACGTGTGCATACCTACATGCAAGCTTGACCCTTTTGTTCAACTTGTTGTTTTTGTGCCATGTTTTCTTATGCATTTTTCACCTCAGGATATCCCTTTCTCTTTTTTACGAGAAGTAGTCAATTATGAGATTGAGATGATGCCTAAGCTTAAGTAAGTGCACTGTCAACTACAGCAACAGCAATTTCGATTTTGGCGTTACTTTATATGTTTTATAATGTGACTGGCTACATAATACTTAAAAAGAAAGTCGGTTTTTGGGGGATTTTGCACATTTAACAAATTTTAAGCTTATTTTATCTAAATCTGCATATTATTAACCCTGATGCTATGCGTCATCTCGTTAAAGAAGACGAGGAAGAATTAGACTTTGCCATGATTAATTGGGCCAAGGGTCTCCCACATTAAAAAAATGAATGTGCACTACACGGTGCCATAGACAGGCATCTCAAATTATGTATTATTATATCGTTTTGCATTTCCATGCTAAAAGATGTGTAGTATCCGGACCAACAAAATATAGGTGTCGAAGATATCGTGCACTATGCGAATTTCTGCAAATTATATTATTTACATTCGTCTAGTCTGGCGTGACCACATTTTTGTGAAATGGACTTGAGAATGCACAACTTTAGTTGAGTGTCAGTGTCAGTTCCTCGTTCATTTATGGTTGATGCAGTTGTGATTTCTGGTATTTTGTATCGGTACAAAAAGTGTGCGACTTTAGCTTGTTTTGTTTAAAAGAAAAGCATGGAAATTTCCTCATGTTGGGACATGTCGCAGCGAATTCATCCTCTTTTAGTGAACCACGTGAGTAAAATTTTACCTATTTTTTTTGTATTGCTTGAATTTTAAAATTTCTAAAATTGAATTTTTGGCTAAGATTGTGGAACGAATTTTGGAACGCCACGCTGAACAAGATCCTTCCTTGCTACTCTCTCTGCGTCAGGTTTGCCATGTCTGGAACCAAGTGGCATCTCGCTCTTACAGGAAGCACGCCACGAAGCATATCACATTTGGGAAAAACTTTCACAGGATTGCCGACTCTGACGGAGTCCTTGATCACATAAAAAACTCAGAGTTAGACTTTCCCCTCGGAAACTTTACAATTTGCCCGGAAGTTTTTCAGGCAGAAAATAAAGGGCATATCGAAACCTTTTTATCCGGAGATTGTAGTTTATTCCTGACATCGCTCGTGATCCGGTTGGACTCCCGGAGCACACTATGTCTCCAGGAATTTACAGATATTCAACTTCCCAGACTGAAAAAGTTCATCTTTGACGACCGAAGACCTACTCCATTCGCGTTTGATACGATTTTTCCCGTGATATTGAAATCGGCTGGAAACAGTCTGGAGTCTCTGTCCATTCACCGGAAGCAAGTTGAACTTGGTTACCGGCGAGATATCGACGAGGAGGATGAAATGATGGCAAGAATTTGTGATGCATTGGAATCAGTAAACCTGAGAAATGTACAAAACTTGCAGATTGAGCTTGTAATGAGCGAAAATTTCTTGTCATGTCTGACCTCCAGGTTTCACTCCCTCCGAGAATTGTCGCTATGTCTGAAGAAGGCCGACTTTGGGGGAAATTCACTACATAATTTGCTACAAAGGCAGGAAAATACTTTAGAGAAATTGAGACTGGTTGGTCTATGCAAAAATTCCCTGTTCCAAATTGATCTTCCAAGATTAAGGAATCTTCGAGTTATCGAAATCCATGGATGGTGTCACAATATTCCACAGGTGGAATTTTCCCCGTTCTCAATTTCACACAATTTTCCAAACCTTACTGATCTTGTACTAGACACGTGGTCGTCAGACCCAAGTTGGTGTAAGTTTTTGCAAAGTGATGATAAAAACTCTACTCTTACGAGGATAAAGTTACCCCAAGAACTATTCGATGCTCAACTCGTCGCCCATATTTCGACAAGTTTTATAAACTTAAAAGTGCTTACATTACACTTTCAGCCATCCTCACTTTTCGAATGTTCAGCCATGTTTGAAAAAGTGTTTGAAACTTTGGGAGAAAGTTTAGAGGAACTTGTTATACTTGAAAGTTTCTGTGAATTTGGTTCCTTGACTTGCATCGACTCACTCTTGACGGGCTTATCGGTGGAGGAGTGTGGAAGAATGCTCAGGGTCAATAACTATTCGGGTGTGATAGAATCGGACAATGTGGCGAGGAGGCCGTCCCTGCTTAATTTGAAAAGTGGTTGAATTTTTAATGAACTTTATTTTTTAATTTCTGATAGTTTAATAATAATTTGGTTATTTTTAATTTCAGGTCTGAAATGCTTAGACTTATCCGACGTGCTAAAGCGTCAAGTCGTAATTACCGATGTTACTGGATATATGCTCCTACACATGAGTGGTTTGGACCATTTGAGGATTTCGAGATCAAAGGTACTTCCAATTAAATTGACCAGTTAACAATTTTTTAACCCATTAATAATTTCCCCCAGATACGACAAAACTGCTTTTACCAACTCCACAACAAATTTCCTCTGGACCTTTGCGCAGAAATGAATTCGAATCAACACTGCAAACAGGACCAACATCCTCTACTTGAAAATGAGAATAATAACGGGGGTAAATATGGGCTGGGGAATTGTCTCGTTATGTAGTAAGAAATAGTTATGGTGCATTTATTTATAATTTCGAGGTAGATTTAACAATTGGAATTTATTTTTCTACATTTAATCCCTGATTTAAATAAAAATAATTTAATAACAGAATTATTAGAATTTACTCTTCATTATTTTTCACACTATTAAAGTGGGGTGTCTGGCGACTCGGTGGTCGACCCTGCCCTGTAAACCTGCTTGTTGATCGTCTGGTCGAAAGCTGAGGGTGGAGGGAGGGGGCCTATCCAGGCGAAAGCGTTGTACAACACGTCCTGCGCAAATTTCTCTACACCTCGGAAAATGTTGGGGAAAAATTCCACAATTGGGGCCAAATTGCTGGTAATCCCAGAGTCTCGTACCGACCCGGTGAAAGTGATGAGATTGTCAATGGCAGAATTCATGTCGTTCGGGATGGCTTGGATTCGGTTGGATCGGATGAGGCGGAGGGTTTCGATGAACTGATTGGGTCCGTCCAAGAAGAGGAGACGAGGCAGATAAGTGGCTGTGAAGATAACCTATATTTTAGAGAAATAACAGGTAAAAATAGATTTGAAACTCACCTGCCGAACCGAGGTTGAATCCTTCTCGAACAATGCTTCTCACAAGTACGGCAGCGGCACGGGAAACATTTGTTCCGGCGACTTCCGTGGCTTGGGCGACCCTGGAGAGGGTGTTAATCACGTTGTTTTGAACGCCTTCGGTGAGTGGAGCTTCGAGAGTGGCGGCGAGTTGACGCCCAATTCGACGACCTGTAACGACACGGCCTTCACTCTGTAATCGAGTGATAGTTATGCATTATTAGACAATCCGTTCAAAATCTCTCAAAAGAGATTTATATTCAGTTTTGTAATTACGCTAGCAATGCAGGCAATGACCAAAGTCAGGATTGCGACGTATTTTGAGTTCATCTTTGCCAAGATTTTGAAGCTTTGTTTTTTATTTGGATAGTTGCGGTCTGATGTCTGAGAAAGACTGAAACTTTGAGGTGACAATGTTGCGTTCGAAAGGTGAGCGCATTTGAATAAAAATGCAATCAATGACCGTTTACCTTTATTTCGTAGTCATTTTATACGCATATATTACCGAGGGTAGTGTTATTTCTGGTCATGATGACACCGATTCTCTGTCTGGGTGAATAACCCAATTCAAGGTAAATCATAGATAAGAATATTTATGCATTTGTCGTACTTTTATTTATTTCATATTTTATTCACATTCAAAGTTCATAAATTGTGGGACATGCAAGCATATACATACTTTTAAACTAATGAATGGTAAAATGGAACTAGATTGCAAACAAAAATAAGCCGTTTTAAAGCATATCACAAGTCGTCCTCCTTTTAAAAATTATTTTCAGAGATTCAATTAAACAGACATTGCAATTTCATAGAGATTCAGAGAGCTTCGAACCGATTAAGCATAACATTTATGTACATACGATGATGATGAATTACTATATTTTATCCATTATTCCTGGGATATATGTATTTACTACTTACATATAACTAACTAACTACATATATCTCAATGTGTATCCACTACCTACTTGCAAACACCACAGAAATATAACACATCAATAATGTTTTATCGATAATATGAATAATAATTCGACCATTGTCTCAAACCAATATTTTTTTCCTTTCTTCTCCTCCGCCACATTTTTCCTCTCGAAAGAACAATAAGTAATAATAAGTTTGGTAAAACATAAACATAAAATATAATTATTGCTTTGATCACTAATATCAATTTGTATGTTCACTGTATTCCCTCCCCATTGCCATGATTTCATCCTTGAGGAATGTGTATTGAGAGAGCTGTCGAATTAGTATTAGTTTTATTAGTAGGCTGGGAATTAGTATGCATTTTTTCAGACACAGAGAAGGCGACGTTATCTGGAATTATGAGACCATTTTTAGATTGTACCTTTTCCCCACAATTGTTTATACAGCTGTGCCTCTGTTATACTCGTAGTTGTAGGCGTTGTTGGAATTGGCAGGGTTCAGCATCCATCGCACCATCCACACGATGACCCCGATAAGAACGAAGACGTCGATCCCCAACGCGCCAAGGTATGCTTGCCCCTTATCATATCGCCACCAGGACGATAAGTAAGTGTTGCTTTGTCGCCCATTGTAATGGGTGGTCCTCACGCCCACGGTGTCAATGCGGTACACCATCCCCAACACGAAGCATGATAAGGCTAAAAAGATAAGAATGGAATTGGTCCCGATCCAGAGCTTGATGGATTTTCGCATGTCCTATTGAGACAAAAAGTGTGCTAAATTGTGTAGAAATTTTGCATGGAATTAGAAATTGGGTATGTATACCTTGTCTGTCCTGCAGCAAAATATGGCAGGCATAATCATCTGCACGATACCCACGAGAATTGCCAAGCTCGCCAGAATCGCCAGAATGTCCTATAGAGACAAAGATTGTACTAACTTGTGTTGAAATTATGCATGGAATTAGAAGTTATGTATCTGCCATGTACCGTGTCGAATTTGAAAGAATCCCAGAAGACATCATACCTATTTAGAATTCCGAACAGATTCATATCTCCAAATATCTGCGATTATCATATTGATAACAACTTACCCATATTTTATATATGGAGCATGTTGCATTTCCCGTTGCCGATTTATATGCTGGACAGCATCATACAAGACAAGCGAGGATGTAATGACAACAGCCAATCCGAAGACCTACGCACGTTGTTGACATAATACAAATTTTTAATACTAAACTAATTAAGATAAAATTATTTAAAAACACTCACTGCCAAAACCAGCCCCACAACTCGGAAGCTCATTTTTTATTTCACTTAAAATTTGCAAACCACGTGTGTATTTGTTATGTTACGGAGCCTTCTTTTTTTTGCGACGCACAGAAATATGATTCGCGAGAATTGATCAAACGTCTTAAAACGATTTTTTTCCGTCACGCACAGACTCTCAAACACCAAGTTCAATACTGCTTAATAATAGATTAGACCTCGTTAGCGTGTTCCTTCCTTTGTAATGAGGAGGGATTTGACGGAAATGTATGAAGTGTGCGCAAATACCTATGCCCCACAAAAAGTACGCAGTTATGTTTACCAATGCAGTATGCAGAACAATGCGAATATTTTTATGGTTATATTTTTACCGTATTTAAATTACTTTACTATATTCACCAAGTAATCAATTTCCCTTTTTTGCTTGTTATATATATACTACTCACAACTTGCCACTTTTAAATAGACTGCAAGCCCACTGGCATAATTTTCTTCGCGTTGTTATTGTGATTGAGATGGTGGCGTTATTACGCAACAATGTGTTGTATGAATTCTAGAAACATGGCAAAATAGTGGTGTAGTAGTTTAGTTTGGCTATATAGTTGCCAGTTTAAACGTCCACTTACATCGATACATACCTACCTATAAGGATTCCTCATGCTAAATAAATATGTGGGTACGACGACGCCACACAACAAAAACTGTGGAAACTTGCACTTCCATCCATCCCATCACATCCCCTTGGGCATTTTCAACAAAAGCAAAAGCAGACAAAACTCGTTTCTCTCGAATCCAAGCCATTTTTTGCGAATAAATAAGAAGCCAATAAGTACGTGAGCCAGGCCGAATCTTCGTTATGGCAAGGGCATTAAAGTTGTTGCGATGCGTCAAACAAAGCTCGCGTCACTTTGAAATGAGGAGGCGACCCCCTCACCCACTCCCTCACCTTTCCTTACTTTATCCAATGCAGGCTTCTTCAGGTGTGTGTAATAAAATGAAATACATAATATTATGTAATGGATCTCGCATCCTGCTGGCTGGCTGGTTGTGTATCGTGTGTCCCATCTTGAAGTATGTAAATGTATGCAGTGAAACGTGAAAGAAGACGCGTCGACAACAATATATTTAATTGTTTATTCGCAAACGCTGCAAAATTTGGATCGTATAAATGTATATCTATATACTTCTTTTAAGCCATGGTTAAAATAAATTTATTAACAAGATGCATTCAGGAGAGGATGGCGATATCTATTCTGGAGGTTTTTTTATGGTAGACTGGACATTGCTTGAAGAAGAAGCGAGAGGAAACTTTAATGGGTTTGGATGGACAAAGATAAAAATGATGCGGCTTTGTCGCTATTTGATTGTACATATGTAAGATTTGCAATTTTATAATGTACGACTTCGTCCTCGCTGGTTTTCCTTAATTGAAGAAGTAATTATAAAATTAATTGTAAAATTGTATGTATTTAGGTAATAACATTTAATGCAAGAGGTAAACTATACAATTAAAGTAGGTATTAAAGACATAAGTACGAATAACAATATGACATGATGTTATGTTCTGCTTTGACTTTTATGCGTATTACAGAAATTTTTTTGCAAGTGAAAACTGGGTAAATATGAAATTATTCTGGAACTCATCTCATTATTTACAACGTGCTCTGATTGTGGTCCTGACATTGACATGACGTGACCAAAAATGTTGAATAACGCAATTAAAACCGTAACGGTTCCACGTCCTGTAGATCTGAAAAGAGTTGGCTGGCTGGCACATAAATCGGGAATTGTTCAAGGTTGTTTATTTTGTTATACACGAAATACGGCCATTAATGCATGACTAGGAATGAGTGTGCTTTTATGTTTTTGACTTTTAAATTTTGCGATCCACATTCCATTAAATTCATCAGGAAGAAATTCCTCTGTTGAAAATGTTGGACTAAATCGGCTGCAGCGTCAATTCAGGAACAACGAGTTACTACATACTTAATTTGCATATTTCACATAAAATAACACTTGTACATCAACAAGCTAACATCCACGTGCTGATAAAATGCCTTCTTATCAAACCATACGTGTGTAACTTAAAGTTACACATGTATGCTCGAATTTAACGATTTAGCTATTTATTAAATAGTGCAAATGTAAATAATTAGTCGACATTTTAATTATGGCAGTTTTATCCTCTAACTTAACTGTACCTAAAATTTAGATTAAGGACGAATACCAAACACTGCAGATTTCATTTAGCCAGAGGAAGGTAAATTCTTGTCAGGTACTGTCCAGACTGTTTTGCAATGAAAGACGCACTTACCAAAAGCAATAAATAGATCTAAAACTAGGAAATTTATTTGTATAATTTCAAATTATAACCTCAAATTTTTGCGTTTTACAACTCGTGAGAATTTGATAATCAGAAAATCAAGGAAAGTTTTGGTTCTAAGAGCCCGTTTATTTTTAGACTTGAGGATAGCTTTTGAAATTAGGTATTAAGAGTCCTTGGCAAGTGCATAAAAGTAAGCAGGCGACAGGTATCATGACAATCTGCATGCATACTTTTATTTTTTAATCCGACTACAAAAATGTGAAAGGCAATAAATCGAGTAATAAATTCCGCAAATAGCTCGATCAATTTAATTACTCCAGTTTGTGTCTTACATAATCGCGATATAATACACAATGTCGCTAGATTTGCATAAGTATTCCAGGCCAGGAACATTTTTGATTGCTAAATATATATGCATCTAGAAAGAATCACTATACTGACATGTGACCACTTTGAGGCGTACTCTATTTGTACACCAATAAGTTGTCGAGCTCTTAGAAAAAATTAACGATAATTGGCCAGCCGATAAATGTGACTGCAACCTTAATCACGTCAAGTTCTCCAAAATCCTTGACGAAAAACCTGATTCACATCCAGCATCGGCTTTGATCAATCCGCTTATTTATTACCTAACCTACCTCTACATTTTCGCGGAATGCTATAAGCTTTGCTATATATGCGAATTTGCTATATATGGGTGTGCGAATACTCAGACATTATTTTTCGCCATAAATCTGTCACCGGAAAAATCGTACAGATTTATTTTGCACACCTGTCAAAGCATGTTTATTACCTAATCGAAATCGACTAAACTGTCAACACCATGCCCTTACAAGTGGGTCTGGTTGATAATTCGATATATGTACATAAAGAAGTTGATTACGCACGATTTTTTACCGTAAAACGATTTATTATATAGATTTTCTCGCTTAATTATCAACACATAATATGTAACCGTCTCGTACCGACAAGACCAGTTTTATTCCATCCAGACGATATTATCTAATTCCTTCCAGCGTCACTGAGTCACCTTGATTTCTGATTTGTAAAATTTATTTGTACAAGAACATAAAATTCCTTATAAAACAAACAACAGAGAGACGGGGCTACGTTCTGTTGAGAAAGAATCAGGTTTGTGAACGTGACTAATACGAATGTGTATTTAGGTGGTGCACCTCTTTACGTAACAATTATCCAATTTAGTTACCACTCCAGGGTTTAAGAGCGTTATCGTGTATCAAGTTCGATTTTTGAGTTATGACGCATTTATTGGATGGCCAGTTACAAAAAATGATTTCAAGAATAATCTGCCTTTCAAAAAGTCGTTATGATATCAAACAACTTTGTTTTAATGCGTTCTGTGAAGTCCAGGCATGACCCCGGTTGATGGATATATATTTTTATATATTACTTATTGAAAAGGGGGAAAAAATTAACAGAAATGCACCTCCGGTCATATCTCTTACTTGGCACGATTAAAGTAATAATTCTGATAATATAAAGTACTCCAAAATGTAATGCATAATAATAATTAATCCGAATATACAAGATGCACGAGTAAATCAACAGCCGCTACAAATAAATCTTCGGTCCTTGTAAATGAAAATTCAACATCTAAAATCACTCACAATAACAACTTACACAATTCTTGATGGATCAATGACATATTAGCGTCTTCTTTGTCGCCATCATCACTGGTCATCATCATTTTGAGATAATGCTACGGTTTACACCATTTCGCACTTACTTTTCTAGGGTCGTGAACTAAACAGATCAATTTTTCAAACCTCAAATTTGGATGTCATCTCACAAATGTGTATGTACAATAAAACCGGTCTGTTTTCCTGTTTAAATTGGAAGCATATTGTGATTAGGAAAGTAGTTTGCTCATTCCTTGCTTAAACGCTAATAAGTATAATTTATTACGGACGTATGCATTTATGTGTATGTGTTTACGGCTCATTGCACGCACAAATGAGAGAATTTGAAACAAAGAGAAATTTTTCTTTGCAAAATACTCAGTGTAGGGACGCATTTCCTGTTCTTGTTAGTAGTATTTGCAAAATTTGCAGCAATATTCGCATGCATTCATATCTATACTGTATCATTAACAGTGCCTGCATGCAATATGGCAAGAAATCCTTAAGTATTTTATTGTTAAGTTCAAGTCGAGAACAGCAATTTATTATCAAACTACATACCCATGACTCATATCATTCACTATTTGCCACATTTACTGAGACGTAAAACAATAACGCTGCTCGTATGGTGCACTGAACTAAAAAAGCTACCCACTCGTAAAATTGTTGATCATTCCTCTAATTTCATTTCAACTTCAGAAGGGACAAGTTGGGAATAAAATTAGCCAAAATTCTCGGAAATTCTCAGAAATCTCTATAATCCTGATGGGTAGGACTTTCCGATCCGATCTAGTTTCTAGAATACATTTTAAACAACTTATATAAATCTGCGAAGTGAAGTACATATGTAGAACTTGTCGAAGAAGAATAGTTGATAAATAATATAAAGAGTTGACCAGAGTGAGACGGATTCATTGACAAACTGGTCGAACTTGGGAAAGGTTGACCTGCGTTATGTACGTAGTACCACATTCTGCTGTGCATAGTCGAGCTATCTGGTCACATATCTGAATATATGTACATACATAATTGAAGATAGTAATCTTCTCGTGGTTTACTTTTTCTTCGTTACTTTACTACCACAATTTTTGGCTGTCAAGGAAGGAAGGAAGAGTTGTTTTGTTGTGTTGTATTTTTTGAGTTATGAAGTGAAAGCTACGCGACAACACCTACAAATGTAGAGGAAGGAGAAGGAGATTATTGCAAGAATTCATACTCAATGTAGCAGCTTAACTTTAAGAGTGAACTAGAAAAAGTTGTGCAAATTTCCTAAGAAAATATTAGTTTTGAAGTGAAGTGAAGTTTAGAACACGGGAAAATCATGGGTCGTCGGAGTAGTAACAACAGCGTCGGTACCACAAATCTCAGTCTCACCTCACCTCCACCACAACCCGATGTGATCTCGATGCTTCAGATGCATCCTCACCCAATGCTAGTGGATCATGTAAGTTGCTCAGTAAAATGGGAAATTGAACCAATTGTTTATAAATTTCTGACACGATTATTAAACTAATTTTTCCCTCAGATTGTCGAAACCATTCTAAATTACGTTTCTACCACGAACCTATCCCAACTTTTATCTTTACGTACCGTTTGTAGCCTGTGGAATGCTTATTGTACTAAACTACTTCAAGATAAGTACTACTTATCGTTTGGTGGACATAAGTATAATGTGGGTCCGTAAATGCATTTTTATTAACATATTTATATAAGCATTTAAATCCCAGGATCATTAATTGTAATTACACGTACATTAATAAAAATAGGCCGGTTGAAATCATTCCTGGACGAGTTTGAGTTGGACAACAACAAGGATGAAAATCAAAATATCTGTGAAATTAGTCACACAAAAATCACATTCCCCATTCTCAGATTTCGCCTCTTTTCCGACCTTTTCCAAGAATGTAATAAATCCACCGTTTTAAAATTCATTTCGAAATTCGGCCCCATCGCGGAATCTCTCGTCATATTTAAAGACATCAACTCTGACATTGAATACACGGAGGAGGAATTATCACACTTTTCTTTTCCTCGGTTGAAGCATCTCATCTTCTCAGATAGACGCCGATCCGGATTCTCTCAAGACGCCAACGCCCAGTCCTTCCTCTTTCAGTTGGTCTCCTCCTCGAGAAACACTCTTACCACCCTGAACATAAAATTTCCTCGGGAACCAATCTACGAAATTTTCGAGAAGGAAGAACTCATTATCAAAGTGTTTGAAAAGTGTCACATGAGTCGCCTCCGTGTCCTCAAGTTGGATATGAACATTACGGACAAAGTGTTGAAAAGTTTAACCCTGGTAAATCTGCGGCTAAAAACGTTACATTTGTCTCTTGGTGCGTCTCAATTTTCCTCCGAGTCGCTGAAAACGCTGCTGAATTCGCTTCGGGGGTCTTTAGAAGATCTCAGACTGACTGATCTTTACAGGAGAGCCTCCCTTGTCGTGGACCTACCCGAACTCAGTAATCTCAAACAGTTTGAAATCCATGGGCTCGAACTACCCGCTTATTTCGTGACATTTCCTGATTTTTCGTACGAGGCGAAAATGCCGAATTTAAAGAAATTAAAGTTAAACACGTGGGCACCGATTAAGGCGTGGGAAGTGTTTGTCCCGGAAGTTGGGAAGGATAGGGAAGAGCTTGAACCGCTCCGAAACTCGGTCCAGGGAGTGACCGCGTTGTCTTTAGCGATGAATTTCGATTGTCCCGTTATTATGAGAAGAGTGACATCAATGTTCCTCCGAGTGAAAGTTTTGGAGATGCATTTCTCGGTTAGTGCTTCTATTAATTCAAAATTAATAATTTTCTGCAAATTAGCATGTGTGGAAATGCGTATAGAAAAGAATCAAAATTGTTGCTGCTGGCATGTGCCATTTTTCGTGATGTTTTTTTACCACTTATTTTTTTACAGCGAAGTGCTGTCACCGCCCTGCAGGTCGTGTTCCAAAATATGAATCAGTTGGAGGAACTTACGTTACATCAAAGTTATTTGGGAGAAATTTCAACCAATTGTATCGACGATGTTTTGACCGGGTTAGAGGTTGAGGAGTGTAAATGGATGTTAAAAAAGAAGGCATATAAGGTCGGGGATTTAAGTGGGATGGGGAAGAAGCCGAATTTGTCAGATTTAAAAAGTGAGTTTAATTAGTTGGAGGCGAGATTATCTTGATTACTAAATAATTTCTTAATTATATACTAATTGTAGACCTGAAAAAGTTCGATATGATGAGTCTGCGACATCGGAACACGGTGACAGATGTTTGTGGATATCTTCTCTTTTTGAAAATGCCTCACCTTCGTACCCTTGACATTGGGCGGACTCAGGTAAGTAATGCATAACTGCACATTCGTTGCGTTCAGTTAATGGGTCAATTAACTAATTACATACATATTTTTATTATTTTGTAGTTAAGTGACGCCTGCCTCCGCGACTTGGCGGTGCGATTTCCCCACGGAAAATTCGAAAAGTACTATTTGACCAAGAAGACGAAAGGCTACAGCTACGGATACGATTCTAGCTATTACAGAAATTCTGCCTTCACTTCGATATGTGCCGTACAATAAAAAAAACCTGCCTCATCAGTAAGAAAACCATATTTTATTATGTGCTTATATTATTTTCAACTTACATAACTAATAAAAAAATCAGAGTTTTTATTCCAATGATTTATAAAAAGTGTACACACGTGTATGATTTATTTTACGTGCAGCATCAGTACCAAGTCAGCATATAGCATTCTACAATGCAATATACCTGTATCGATGATGTACTTTGCCCTCTTGGAGTGATAACTTGTAAAAAAAGATGCAACTTTTTCATTACGCCTTTCATAAAAGAGGAGATCATGAAAGGGAGACGTACAGTACACATGCGTTGGATGGAATCTTGTTTGTTATATCATCCGCTTTCCAAATAAGAATTGATCTTATTTTTATAATTCAACTTCAACAACATTTTACATAATTTTATATAAACAATTCTCAAGAATGGTGTTTTTCCTCAATTCATTCTGATGGCAGGAATCTAGTTATTACATAAGGACGAGAACGTATCGTAGGTTGTCTTTGCAATTCAAGAATTTGCTGTCTTTCGGTATGTTGTACATAGAATTTAATGGGTGTAGGTAAAATGGGAGTGCCCATTTACACCCGCCACACCTCTGGAAAGAGGAGGTACGGAGTCAAACATCTGCAAAACATCGCACACATATTCATATTGTATAATAGACTAGTGATCTGCACCTTAAGAGGAAATATTACAACCAAAATTACGTCATCGCACAAAAACTCTCAATAATAAGAGAATCCAAATGTTTAGCTTGTTGCAGTCAAAATGCATCTGTGCTTATTTTTGTTATGACATCATGCTTAATAATATTCACGGTCTCTCACCCACCAACCAGTCGTTTTAATGAATTCAGCTACAACGGAACTAAAATTATTAGATTGGACAATCTAGCACTAAAAATTCTGGGGATATGTCCTAAATTGAGCTTAATTACTAAATAATATGGACGATCCGACAAGCATAAATCCCCTACTGATAGACATTGTAAGCCTAAATATTTTATATTGCAGATCAAGATCTGCTTAAAAAAATGGCAAATTAATTTGCGAAATAATTTCAATTATTCAGGTACTTGAAAAGGTTTTCCAAATTCTTCCCTTCCCAGAAGTGAAACGGCACCGCTTCGTTTGCCAACAATGGGGTCGAATTGGTTACACAATTTTAAAATCAAAGTCCAGAGACGCCATACTTTTCGGCGACTCGAACGAGTGCCACAAGCAGATACAAGTGTTCACATCCGTGGTAAAGAAGGAAACTGAATTCAATGGCAGCCTGCCCTTCAGATATTTCACGTTACAACCTTCCGTGTTCTCGAATCAGCGATCTCAGAACATTCAAGACTTTTTTGTCGCAACTGGCAACTCGTTCAAGTCATTATTCATAAATTATCAGGAACATTCGCACAGCTTTACTCTTCCAGAAACTGAATTTCTTGATGATAGCGGGGGAGAATTATTAAGGTTTCCACATTTGCGCCATTTCCGGTTTGAAGTTTCGCCTCCTCAAGATCAGTCTTTTGTACGTTCGGACGGCACAGTGTTAAACGGAGTGGATCTCTTTCGTAAAATTTTTTCCGCTGCTAGAAATATGGTCAGATTGGAACTCGTGATTCCTGAAAGTTCAGTTATCAATGTTGACCCTTATCTCCAGGTTATTTCTGATGGTGATTCAACAATTCATTCAAGATTAGCTGACCTCGTGTTAAACATTACGCTAAACGATAAGCGGGTTAATATCTTGTCAAGTGCAAAGTTTCAATTAAAATCGGTCCGAATTTCGCAGCAAAATTCTGACTGCGAGGCCACGACCGCACTCGATTTTGTCAAGGGTCTCACCCAATCTTTACGACATTTAAAAATTGACTGCCTAAATTTTCACGAATTTCCTACCTTGCCAAATCTGCAAATTTTAGAAGTGTTGGATGGCGGAAGAATTCATCAAGTTGTGGGTCAACATAGTTTACCGGAAATTTTAGATTTTAACTTTGCTCAAACGTTCCCAAAGTTAAGAACGCTCATTTTCACCTCGTACAATTGGAACGCGTCTTTCCTAATGTTGTTCACAACGACTCGAAAAGGAGTAAAGTCTGTTCGCGAGTTAAAGTTACCGAAGCAAATTGACCTTACCGATACCTCGATTCTAGTCTCTCGGATCTCTAAAACATTTCCTCTCCTGGCAAAACTCGAGATTTTCTTGTCACACGAATCTGTTTCCTGTTTGGCTGAGATATTCGCTAAATTGTCCACTTTGGAAGAATTTTCAGTCACTTTTGTCAATTGGAAGGAAAATAAATGCATTGATTACATTATCACCGGAATTAAGGAATGGATTTGCAAAGAAATTTATTCCCTGAATGATATGAGAGGTTTGAAAGTGGCGAGAAGCGCTGCCTCGATTTTAGATCTTCAAAGTAATTCAAAGTTATTATGTAATTTTTGTGTACATAAAATTCCTAAAAATTATGTCATTCATTTTCAGATCTGAAGAGACTCCAGTTAAAAAATATGACCAGATATAACACAAAACGACCACAAATTTCCGACATTTCAGTACATTATGCATTCCTAACACATCCAAGATTATCCAAACTATCTACTTGGCCCTCCGACGTAATTACTCTTAATTTAATACATGGTATTTAATTGAGATTTGATATACTAATTTGTATACGCATATTATATTTTCCAGATATCATCCCAAGGAATTCACCACCTGCGACGAAAATTGGATCTGACGCTGCTACCCTTTTAATAATTTATTCTTTTTTTGTATGTAATCAGCTACATTACGTATGCTGATGCTGAAAACTTAATAAACACTTGCCGGCAAATAAATCGGTCTAGGTGCAAATCGACTCAAAGTTATCGCCGTGATAAAGACGGTGACGAGAATGTAAACTGAATTCAAAGCGAGAACGGAGCAGTACAGGTGTCCTTCAATGTTATGGATCGTATAACTTCGAAACTGATAATGCTGCCAGAACAAGGGACCAACAATGTCTTTGTGTTCGTGTGCCTTCACCGAAACGGCTAGCGAAAAACAGATAATGTTGACGATGAAGATGACCATGTGGCATCCGAGATATATCGCGAGACCCACGATTCGATACTGTAAACAAAGAATAGTTAAATTAGCATCTGTAAAAAACTGATCTAAATATTAGTATAAATTTTGCATATACATGTATTTACCTTGCGAGTAATAAAGAGAAGAATTGACGCCGATAAAATTTGCAAACTTGCCAAAACTATGCCAAACGAGGCGACAACAATGGCAGTGATGGATGACTTCATCCAATTAGACTTTTTAAACGGAAATGCGTAAATGGGGGCGTAGGAGGGTCCACTTTCTCCCTTGTGCTTGCACAAAGACTGGAGAAGCAGGAGGATCGAGATGGTCAGAACGGCGACGCCAAGAAGCTAATTCAAATAATTATTCATGTTTTTGCTTAAATATGAGATTTTGGGTTAACTGTGTATGAAAATGTATAAGTTACCAAAGATATCAATGAAATGATGCAGTCTTGACATTTGCAAGACTTCATATGGTGGTTTGGCTTAGGATTTTTTGTAGCTTGTGAGAAAGCCATGTTCGTCTGACTGAAGCAAAAGTTAAATGCTTTTCCAGTTTTAAATTACGTAACTCCCTTAAGTCCTTTTGAGAAATAAGGCGAATAATATTTTGATAAAACAGTACAGTCTGGTTAAAATACAAAAACAATGCTTATGGCGTTATCAACCAACAAAAATAATTTCCCAGAGTAAATACCGTGTTCGTAGTAGTTCCTAGATTAGCACCAAAAGAGTAAATATGAGATCTCGTAATCAAGCCTGCAGTTCCATTTGCAAATTAAAAACCGAACTCCTAAAAGTAAGCTAGCACATAGATATATGAATTCTGCTGTAGTATAGATTATATATTTTGATCTACATGATCCCATGCTTATGTTTTCCTTGTCAATTACACACATATATCTGCACAGCCTCATTTTTCCAATTTCTCCGTATCCCAGATCCATTTATTCACTATGGCACATGTCACAACGTCCACTAATTACCGAATTTCTCGGTCCTGGGTAGTAAAAACAAAATTTTTATTCGCTGATGTGAAAAACTCCATCCATTCCATGCCTGTCATCCCTTATTAAACCTTTGCACGCAACATCCATGCGACATTAAACAGCATGATTATCTACACTAAACTGGACTAATGCGACAAAATGGTGATGGTCGTTCTTTCGGAAGGGAAAGTAAAATTGTCCAGCGTCACGGGAGGGATGATTATTTACTACATTTATTTTTACAAACTGTACAATTTCACAAGGATAATTATTAAAATAATTGTAATAAAAATAGGGCCGACATCATAAAATCTTACAAGAAAAGCTCTTCCGGTTAGAGCTCTTGCGAGATTTTATGTCCAGCACGGTCGACACGGTCATGATGAAGACAGCCTCCAGCGACGACAGAGATCGTGACGTGCATTCAATGAAGCCCTGCGCCCTCACCCTTCCGACCAAAGCACGTCCTTCCTCATTAGATTACAAATAAATTAATGCATATCACACCTTTAAACATTATCTTAAATAATGTGTGCAAGCAATAAGTTATGCAAAAATGTTATGCAAAAAATATTTAGCACAGAATTAATTAGTAAATTAAATTACCTTCATCCTCCGAGATCAGAGAGTTGCTCGGACTTCGCAGATCCTTTTTCATTCCTTAAATTGAGAAGAACATGAGAAAACGTGTGTTTATAATTCTTCAAAAAATTCTTCAAAATTTTAAAGAAAAATTTCGTTACCGAGAACAATCACTGGCGTAGTGGGACAATACCGTCTCAGTTCAGGAATCCACTTGCTTTCCACGTTTGTAAACGATGTTCGATTCTCAATCGAGTAACAGCACAGGAAACAGTCGGTCTGGATAATCAGATTAAATTAACTTTCACTTTAAATTCTGATTAATTAAGAAACTAATTACATTCTCATAATCTTGGCTTCTCAACTTTTCCCATTCCTCGATTCCTGCCGTATCCCACACAATAATTAGGAACAATTTCCACTCAACAATCACAGATATTACATGAGTCTCACTTCTGTAATATTTAATTAAAACCTAATTATTATTAATTGCTAATATATAGTGAATACCACGTTTGTCATACGTACATGGTCGGTTGATAAGCCTTGTTTCGATAGGGTTCCTTATTAGCAAAAGATTTACACATGCACGATTTCCCAACCATGCCATCGCCCACGACCACAACTTTCAACGGGGCTCTCTTGTCCATGACGGGGATTAAATGTAGACTAATTTTAACTTCTTCTCCGTGATCACGTAATTTGCGTAATAATTTGAACACAAAATATGTAGCATAACAGAACCACTGAGAACATCGATCGATTGCTGACTTGTTTTAACCCTACTAGACTAAATATTTAGTGGAATTGCTATGCACCATGCAGAAATTTTTTACCCCCTTTATACCTTCTTGGTATAAAGGGGACCGGGCTTGTTGCGTTACGGTTGGTATATTATTCTATGAAACCGATACCAGCTAAAGTGCATTCACAATACACCTAATGTAAAAAAATAACAAACTTGTATACAACAATGGATTATTGAAATAATATTCAATATGCAAACTATATTGAATCGACGAGGAATGAATGAGAATCAACTTGCTATAAATAAGTAGATGACTCAATCCAGTCAGATAGAGTTGTGGACCGGGCATTGATTATCAGTAACTAAACTGTGTAATAATAATGGCATATTTTTAGGTGAAATGTTACCCATGTAAACAGCCAATCGCGATACATACTTGAACACAACGTAGTTAAGTTGTTCAAATTACTCATCGCGTATGACACGTTAGTCCACACACATCAAACCACATAACGCTTAACTGATAATGATAATCGCTTATTTGGGAAAAGGAAGTGCGAGAATATTCTTTCATAGAGAAAAACTACATCGTTCATGAAGTCACGTTATCATGGTGTGGAATGCAATAAGTAAAAGATTTGTAATTTGAACAAAGAAATTTGACCGACCGTGACAGTACCAACTGGATAAGTGAATTTAACCATAAAATTTAACCATGAAACTAGCAAACCAAAATAATATTTTGTAGCAGAATGTATGTCTGCATTTAAGAATTACATAATCTACATACATATGTGTAAAAATTATTACGATGCAAAGTGAGACATTTTACATATACGAAGCATTTGCTACATTCGTAATATAACGACTGAGAAAGTTGAGATGCCCCAAAAGCACATAATAAATGTTTATTTACAATCTTATGAATGTACACAAAATCAGCAGCCAGTTCTCTGTTTTGTATGTTGTCTTTCGTTTTTGGAGAAAGTTTTGATAGTTAATCCTGCGTAGAAATAATATTAATTATTAAACGTAATTTTAAGCAAGAAATCAAATCTTTCGATATAGACGGCAGATGTAATGCCTAACAAGAACAAACGGCGACGGGAAGATGTTGTCGATAATACCACGAATATTGTCAAAGTGGGAGGAGAAAGTGATAATGCTGAAGAGCTAGTAGCATTAAATATTAAGGTATTTATAGTTAATTAATTCAATTTGGTGTTTTATTAAGGCCGTATATACTTTTATAAATTATCATTGGTGAAATAAAATTACAGGACGATGGTAATAATCAGTCGTCGTCAGTTGGAGATATGGACGATTTTTTCTCCACCAGGCCACACCCTCTACTAATTCCTCATGTATAAAAATTAATTTATATGTACAGTTGACAGAACATTAGTCTTTGTTAAATGAAATTAATTCAATGATGTTCATTAATAGATAATCGAACTCGTATTTGATTACTTGTTCCTCCCCCAAATAAATCGCAACATTCCTGACGTCCGATCTGTTCGGTTGGTGTCACGAACGTGGAACGTTATTGCAACTAAACTTTACCGAAGAAATTCAGAAGATCTTGTCTTTGGTGAACAGCACGGGTCCGATTCGAAGAGAATGCGCAAATTCCTCAGAGATATGCACCACAGTTTTGACAATCCGATCGAAACATACCGTTTTGACCCTGGATTCTTTACCCAGAGAAACGAATTCCTCTTCAAAAACTTTCTATATTCTTCTACACAGTGGATTGTAACCCTCAAAATGTGGTTTGACAACCAAAGTGACCTCCGCTTTCGGAAACGGTGCTACGCCTCGTTAAAATTGGACTGTTTAAATTATCTCTTTTTCGGCTGTGTTAACTATAGAGGAACCTGTTCCGCAGAACGGATGGAACTAACGTACGCTCTGGATGCCTTACTCGTGGCGGCCACAAGACTGAAAAAATTTTGTTTTTCATTTCCTCCAAAGGATATTAAATCCCAGCAGGGGATGATTAAACGGTTTGGAGACCTCGTGTCCTCAAAATGCCCAAAGTCAGTGACCAACTTAAAGTTGGAGATGAAGTTGACGGATGCGCAGGTCGACGCGCTAAAGGATATTGGACTCTCGTTGGACGTTTTGCACTGCGACTTCAGAGGATCAATTTTGAGTTCTAACGTCCTCTTTAACTTGTTTCAGCAGCAGGAATCCTCTCTTCAAGAGATTCGGCTGCTTGACTCGGAAATTAAGTACGCATATGAGCTAAAATTTCCCCGATTTAAGAAGCTGACAGTGTTAGAAATTCAAGGGGGGTCAATTTCAAAATTCTCCTTTAAAGACAACTTCCCCGTCCTGGAGAGACTATTATTATTTGGCTGGGAGAACGAGAAAACGAATAATTTAATGCTACAGAGTACGACGCCCTGCACAACGTTGACAAGTTTGGAGTTACCCTACAAAATCCATGACCAGAATATTATAAATCTCGCAACAAAGTGCTTTCCGAACTTGAAAAAGTTGGAGATTACCCCCACACAGGAGGGGATGGGGGTTTTGGCGAGTGTCTTTGCTAATTTGGTTCAACTGGAAGAATTAGAGATTACATTTCCGTTCATTATTGACGTTGAGATGAATGTCGACCCCGTCTTTACTGGAATGTCATTAGACGATTGTGAGTTTTTGAGTCGGTGTACATTTCCCGGAAATCTGGAGACGGTGAATTATTCATACCTCCAAGCAAGCCCATCAATAGCCAATTTGTCAAGTATGCAATTTTTACATCTGCATTTCATCAGTTTTATGTAATATGTTTCGTCCTTGAATATGCATTCGGACACAAATCCAAAACTTGATCATTGCATTTGGAGTACACATCTCCAATGCTAAGATATTGGAGTTGCGTCCAAAATGCGCAGAATCGGATTGTGCGAGAAAGCATATTCAATGACAACAAGTTGGATTTACACATACTGGAAAGCATAACTTTCTGAACTCAAGATTTAATTGTCTTGTTTTACAGAACTTAAGAAACTGACAATACTTGACCATTCGAACGAAATTCGTCTCACGGACCTCACAGCATATTTTGGCCTTTTGCGATTGGCGAGTCTCGAAGTCTTGGAAATGAGCCGGTTTAACATTTCGTCCGAGATTTTCCAAGTTTTAAAAGAGAAAGTACATCTCTGCGAAAATTACGATTCGTCAGATTCATGTTCCGATGCGACTTTTAGTTCCGATAGTTCTTGCGACTTGGACCAGTTGGAATTCAATATTTCGGAGGAGGATGAAACTCTCTAATAATTATATTTAACTGACGCATATTGATTTTGAAATTTAAGTCTGCGTATACATACTTAAGTCATAAGCAATATTTAACAGAAGTGTATACATAAAGTCGTGTTTAATATTTGATATTTTTATGTTAATAACTACGGAATAAATTCATATTCATCTTTCTACATTACAATGACACTCCAGCTCTAACAAAATCAATTACTTACGCTGTCTTACTACTGGATGAGATTGCATAACTAATAGAAAAGCAAAGGAGACAGATGACACGTTCCTGCAATATTAGTCTGATTATTTCGTGTTCAATTTGCCTAAATACATATGTACCATCATGTCCCTAAGTTGTGTCAAGATGATGCAAGGACAAAATTACTTTAACATTGGCAAATCGCAGGATGAAATTGTTCGCAATTTTGTTCCCTTCTCATACCTACTATCAAGACATCAGGTATTATTCGCAGTTGGTATGCATTTAGATAGGAGCGAAGAAACTCCGCAGTTTCGGATACTAAAATAAACACCACAAAACCCGGGTAATAACCCAAGACTTTTACTTTCCTTCTTTACACTTAAAACAGCTTGACTCTCTCTCACTGTTCAATTAAACTTTGGAACAGAAACCTACTTACTTAGGTACATATTTTTTTATGTCGAGAGGAAATAGGACGTAGTCAACGGTGTGCGTTCAATCTGTCCGTTTTAGACAGCGTTTTACTACACCACAGACTTTTGCGATTTCGACACAACAAAACTCCGTCTTTAGAACGACGAGAATCACATTTTCCTTTTGCAGATATACACGAGCTGGTCCAGTCCAGTCTCACTCTGTCCGTTCATGTGTTTGCATATTACTTGGCCAAATAAGCATACATTAACAAGCGTAGCGTAACGTAGCTGACATACATAGCACAACTGCAACAAAAAACAAGTAGATAAAAAAGTTCAAGTTTGTTAAGTGGTAAACGTGCGAAATTTAAGCAGTTAATTGGACATACTTACCGAATAGATAATAAATACGGGATGACAAAATTTATACAAACTTAGTATTAGTTTCGATTAGCTCGATTCAGGCCTTCTGAAAAAAAATCAGTAGTATTTTTGCATACATAAAACTTCAACATGATTTTAGAAGAGAATCCACTACGCGTGGATTTGGTAAGTTCATTTTCTTACTTCAGAAACATGTATTTTGAATGCATTCGTAATTTTAATTACAGATCATCGAAAATCTGATGAATTTCCTCCCCGAAAGAGATCTCAAGAACTGTCGCCTAGTCTCCACGCAGTGGTACTTTCCCGCTACGAAAGCTTTGCAAAAATCAGCAAAACCCATCACGTTCGGATCCCTCTACAAAGTTAACTTAATTCGACTTAAGCCTGACCTCGAGACGATAAAGTTGTTCATGTCGACTATGGAAGCGTCCCCATACATTGTCCCCTACGTCAAGTTTGACCTCCGACCCAACGTCCTTGCCCCCAACTGTCTCAGTTTGATGGACGAATTCTTCACCAACTTTGGCCCTGTCATCACCCAACTGTCAATCTCTTTGGCTTACGAGAGTTCAGATACGTTTCCTAAGCGGTGCTTTCCTCTCCTAAATTTAGAGAATTTAAAAACTCTAGAATTTTGTAACTCGCTCTGCGGCGAACTCCATCCCGCTCTCACGACAGAACTCTTGACGACGAGGTACAACTTGCTGGAAACTATTTTACACGCTGCTCCAAACTTGGAAACGCTAAGTTTATGGGCCGACTCGGAAAATGTGGCGTGGCCAGGAGAAGCTATCGAGGTCTTGAGACTGGCTGAGTTACCAAAGTTGAGGAATTTGAAGATTTCCTTCCCAATGACTAATTATCAATTGGTGAACTTAAGTCGGGTTAATGTTCAGTTGACCTCGTTCATATTCTTGATACGAGAACCCACCTTTAATACGGAAAGTTTATACAAAATTCTAGCCTCGCAGGCAAACAGTTTAACCAATTTAAAACTCGTGGATTTGCAATGTGACCAAGTCAAATTTTTAGAACTTCCTGTAATGCCTAAGCTAAAACATTTCGAGGTCGAGGGAGCTTTTTACGGTGATCATTGTCGTTTGTCCTTGCTGAACTTTAATTTTGAAAAAATCCCGAAAATAGAGAAGATTATTTTGAGAAATTGTCACAGTAGAAATTTAGATCTTGGGTCATTACTTTGTGGAACGGGGGCGTCTAGGTCACTTTTAGAATTTCACGCGACAGCAGCACATGACTTTATGAATTCAAAAGTGATTCAAGAAATTCCCAAGATTTTCCCGAATTTGAAAAATTTACATGTAATGTTCTCCCCCGAAGCGAAGGATTCGATTTTTTAAGCTATAGATCTCGAGAATCATATATAGTATTTATTATGGTTAAAGGTGAATTACTTTTATTTCTGTCCTTGTCGCCAATACTAAATAATTAATTCGAGTTACAAAGTTGTCAAACATGAGTAATTGTTGTTTAAACATTTCAGTTTGGTTCGATATATTACTTTTTATTAACACTCAATTTTATGAGAGACGGACTGTGGTTTTTTGACTTTATCCCGGAAAGTCAAAATCATATTTCTCTGTATAGATTTTCCGGACTACCTCTCTATTTTGGAATATTACACATTCCCATTGGAGGAATATGAATTGCCGGTGTTCCGAGATAAGATCGAAAAATACATCGGGGAGTTGAATTGGCATGCTCACGAATATCCGGATGAACGGGACGAGGTAAGTATTACGGTTGAAATTGTGCAGAAAAGATATTCATGAAATGTCGTAGGCATTTAATGTTTCCGAACTTCAAAAATATTACCAAAAAGGATAGCAAGTGAATTTCCTGTTGATTTCTAGGGTCTGCATGATGTTGAAGATGCTTTGGAAGAAGTAGTTCTGTTCTTGCAGAGTTACAGACTCAATATTCCCAATGTTTCTCAGAAACTGTGGGCCACAAAATTGTGAGTTATAATTGCTTATATGTTTCGCATACATGGTCAAACTACATATGTGTATACGTATTGGTATGTACGTATCCATTTTCATTTTGAACATTCCTAATTTTTCAAATTGTAGTATGCATATAATACTATACTGTTATCTTTCCACATGTTTCAGTATTTGTGACATGCTGGTGAAGTTTGGCCCACGACATAATGCAGTCATCACTGATGCCAACATGGATAATATTCTTGTTCATTACCAAGAAGGCTACGAAATTGCCATTGCATCCAGCCCTCTCCTTGCTGAATCCATCACGTTCAACTGTCAATATTTCGACTTTCTGCTTCTCCACAACTTCAAAGATAGAGCTGCAATTTTGCTGACAGCGGCGGTCGACGCAACCAAAATTACTCTGGGGAATGACATTCAGAATTGGAGGAACACCCATCCTAAACTAGGAATGCTTCTAGCCCGGAGACGGCACGTCATTGCACTACCTTAGAACATTTACTCTAACATTGTCTTAATAATTTTCTTATACAATTTTACACTCCTTGTTGATTACTTTCCTCTTTGCTCTTGTTTTTGTAAATGTATGTATGTATGTATGTATGTTTGTATGCATGTATGTTTAGATAATTATGTATATATACTCGTAGTAGTGGGGGACTGGAAGTAGGATGTTTCCTATTTTGGATCCACTTGTACCTCGTGTATGAGTGGACCAGAGTGAGGAAGAGTGGGACGCACTTTAACTTTCCATTTCAATTCTAGAATTAAACTCCGAAGTTCATGCCTTCGAAATCAAAGCATTGGGTCATTTTGTGTATGACGGGGGGATCCTGCTTGTTACGCCCCCTCTCGTTACAAGCCCTGTCCTCTACTACGTAAATCGAACATAACTGAATATATCTGTTAAATAAAACTCGTTACATAAATACTCATTACGCATTGGTTTTATCTTGTTGTCGTCGAGCCAAAAAAAATGCCCCCACTCCCCGCAGGGAGTGGGGGCCGTTAATTCGAGCGCAGCGCCAATAAGTCGCACGTCGTCGAGCCAAAAAAAATGCCCCCACTCCCCGCAGGGAGTGGGGGCCGTTAATTCGAGCGCAGCGCCAATAAGTCGCACCTCGTCGAGCCAAAAAAAATGCCCCCACTCCCCGCAGGGAGTGGGGGCCGTTAATTCGAGCGCAGCGCCAATAAGTCGCACGTCGTCGAGCCAAAAAAAATGCCCCCACTCCCCGCAGGGAGTGGGGGCCGTTAATTCGAGCGCAGCGCCAATAAGTCGCACGTCGTCGAGCCAAAAAAAATGCCCCCACTCCCCGCAGGGAGTGGGGGCCGTTAATTCGAGCGCAGCGCCAATAAGTCGCACGTCGTCGAGCCAAAAAAAATGCCCCCACTCCCCGCAGGGAGTGGGGGCCGTTAATTCGAGCGCAGCGCCAATAAGTCGCACGTCGTCGAGCCAAAAAAAATGCCCCCACTCCCCGCAGGGAGTGGGGGCCGTTAATTCGAGCGCAGCGCCAATAAGTCGCACCTCGTCGAGCCAAAAAAAATGCCCCCACTCCCCGCAGGGAGTGGGGGCCGTTAATTCGAGCGCAGCGCCAATAAGTCGCACGTCGTCGAGCCAAAAAAAATGCCCCCACTCCCCGCAGGGAGTGGGGGCCGTTAATTCGAGCGCAGCGCCAATAAGTCGCACCTCGTCGAGCCAAAAAAAATGCCCCCACTCCCCGCAGGGAGTGGGGGCCGTTAATTCGAGCGCAGCGCCAATAAGTCGCACGTCGTCGAGCCAAAAAAAATGCCCCCACTCCCCGCAGGGAGTGGGGGCCGTTAATTCGAGCGCAGCGCCAATAAGTCGCACGTCGTCGAGCCAAAAAAAATGCCCCCACTCCCCGCAGGGAGTGGGGGCCGTTAATTCGAGCGCAGCGCCAATAAGTCGCACGTCGTCGAGCCAAAAAAAATGCCCCCACTCCCCGCAGGGAGTGGGGGCCGTTAATTCGAGCGCAGCGCCAATAAGTCGCACGTCGTCGAGCCAAAAAAAATGCCCCCACTCCCCGCAGGGAGTGGGGGCCGTTAATTCGAGCGCAGCGCCAATAAGTCGCACCTCGTCGAGCCAAAAAAAATGCCCCCACTCCCCGCAGGGAGTGGGGGCCGTTAATTCGAGCGCAGCGCCAATAAGTCGCACGTCGTCGAGCCAAAAAAAATGCCCCCACTCCCCGCAGGGAGTGGGGGCCGTTAATTCGAGCGCAGCGCCAATAAGTCGCACCTCGTCGAGCCAAAAAAAATGCCCCCACTCCCCGCAGGGAGTGGGGGCCGTTAATTCGAGCGCAGCGCCAATAAGTCGCACGTCGTCGAGCCAAAAAAAATGCCCCCACTCCCCGCAGGGAGTGGGGGCCGTTAATTCGAGCGCAGCGCCAATAAGTCGCACGTCGTCGAGCCAAAAAAAATGCCCCCACTCCCCGCAGGGAGTGGGGGCCGTTGATTCGAGCGCAGCGCCAATAAGTCGCACGTCGTCGAGCCAAAAAAAACCCACTCAAGCGTCACCAGTGTAGTTGGACCAAATTATGCAGCCTGTGCTATGTCCACAATTTCAGGACTTCTGCTATTCCAAAACCCATCTGCCAGTGTTATTGATTCAGAGTGTCGACTTTGTTGTGAAGTAACATCTCTCGTCTTATTCATCGGATTGTATGTGAAGAATGTTGTGTTCGAATAAAAAAATGTGTTACTCCGAATATTTGTCTTGCGTCCAAATATTTAAGTTCCATTTATTTCATGTCACTTTACATGGTGCTAAAAATATGCGTACATTGTATATACATATGCGATTACATCATTGAATACTGATGAATGCATAAATAATTCATCAAAGTTCCTAAGATATTGTCTGTAATTATGGAAAAGTGTGACGACAGGATCTTATTGTCAGTAATTTGTCCTCATGAGAAGATATTTATGAGAGAGTGGACTAATCAAATAACTTTAACATCCACCTCTTTGATGAGAGGCCAAACCACTCATAGTGGTACAATTTTTATTGCATTTCAGGCACACAGGATTTCGGTCTTTGCAACTAGACTTACGGTTTCGATGCACTTGTAGATTTGCAAATGTCTTGAAATCGTTGCCACAGTCCGAACAAATTGTACCATGTGCCCCCTTTGTACACCCCCTCTTTCTGTGAAGTTCGAAATTACCACGATTTCCATAGTCTTTGTTGCAATCATGGCATACTGTTTCTCTACTACCAGTACATCTAGGAACGTGTTTTTTGAGACTGTCTCTGGCAATCCATGATGGTCCAGACGGTTTATATCCACAACCGTCACACTTCAGCTCATTCACTCCTTTTCTGGCTATAGTTGGAGGGTATAAGACGACCCTCTTTAAAAATGGCATGGCAAGATCTTGACGTGTAGCAATTTTATTACTACACTTAATATCTATATGGTCACTAAGACTCAAATCCATGTCATACAAGGGAACACAAGTCTGGTTCAGCTCTTGTATGGATTTGGATGTGATCACGTAATCCAAAGTGGAAGTGATATGGTTTATTTGGTTAGACTTGTGTGGAGCGTGTCTAGTAAACACGTTTGGTTTCCACAACTTATCTGCTATATTTCGAAAACCATATTTCTTTATGATTTTTTGCAGTTGGTCGAACAACCTAGACCTTTGGTCTGGCTTATGATTGGGTTTCAACTTTTGCATATTGAAATCTCCGACCCAAATGCAATGTTCGTCTGCATGTTTTCTACACAGAGCTTTAATTGTTTTCAACCATTTCTGCTGTTCATCTGCTCTACACGGAAGTCTATTGGTTGATGGGAAGTAGAGATTGAAAAACAATATCTCTTTATCCAACAAATCACAACCCACCTTCACCATCATAATCCGTTCATGATTAAATGGTAGGTTAGGATCTGATGAACTCAAAGGCACATGTTTGACTTTGACAGTGTCTTTATAAAACACACAAAGACCATAGCTCGATTTTGTCGGGTCTGTTTTCCATTGAAGTGATGAATGAAAAATGGATTCATATCCGTACTGCTGTTTTACAAAATCAGCTATATTCTGCTCGTTTCTAGCTTGAATTTGACTTTCCTGAATAAAAATCAAGTCACTATCGTTCCAGTGAGGCATCATCTTTTTTATTTTTTCTTCAGTGATACCATCAGCATTCCAAGAATGATATTGAAGAGTTTGAGCCATTTTCACATTTTTATAAATCGCACAAAGCAATTATTGATGTTTTAAAACCGCACAAAGCAGTTTTGTATTTCGAACCACACAAAGCAGTTTTTATTTCGAACCGCACAAAGCAGTTCAGAATTGAAAAGTATAAACTAAAATGAAAAATGTACACAAAAATAAATAAAATCCGGCGGTGAAGAACGACGATGAGTGAGGATCACCGGAGCCTACAAAACACAAACAATGATTGATTATCATTAACATAATTACTTTGCTAACCTAGCTTTATCTAAAATAATTTAATGATTAAATACTTCACGAAACAACAATGTCGGCGAAGGACGATGGAGACGCAGACACAAAGCAGATAAGAATCCGTAAGTACGCCGCTCTGTACTACTCCGGTTCAGATGATCTATAAAACAGGAATTCAACATATGTAAGTAAAAGTTATTGCTTGGCTAAACTATCTGTGTTACTAATTTAAAAAAATATAATGTTATAACAAAGACAAAGAACGGAGGAGGCCATGACGGCTAAAACACATAAGAATCCGGAGTTGCGGATTCTTTTCACTTACTGCAATTAAACACAATGATTAGAATATACTTTGCTATCCTAGCTTTAATTATGTCTAAATTAATACAAATATTAACATGCTGATCATAAACTGACAATTCTTACCTTAGCTATACTCGAACCTTCTTAACAAAAAATATATAACTGGCGCTGGAGTCCTTGTTTTTGGTGACGACACTTGCCCGTCTGTGTCCCTAAAAATCCCGTAAAGAACAATTTGGCTGTTACTACTTTGCTAACCTAGCTTTATTATATAATTTTGATAACAAAAGTCCTTACCTCTGACAGCGGCAGCGGCAGCGCAATAGCTTTAAATTCGATGATTTAGAGAAGTTGATGACGATAACAAGTATTGTGTTGTCGATTTTGTGTATAACTTACACGAATAATAATTATTGGTAAGTATTTACGGTTTAGAATCAAGTTAATTGGTCATTAAATACAAATTACACAAATTTTGGAGAGAGAGAGAGAGAGAGCGACAAAATACAACCATCAATGCACGTGTGTTGAGAAGAAGTGGATGGCACCGGGAATGTAGTTTGAAAAACGTTTCCACTAGCCACTGGTTAGCTCACCCACTTCTTCTCAACACACGTGCATTGATGGTTGTATTTTGTCGCTCTCTCTCTCTCTCTCTCCAAAATTTGTGTAATTTGTATTTAATGACCAATTAACTTGATTCTAAACCGTAAATACTTACCAATAATTATTATTCGTGTAAGTTATACACAAAATCGACAACACAATACTTGTTATCGTCATCAACTTCTCTAAATCATCGAATTTAAAGCTATTGCGCTGCCGCTGCCGCTGTCAGAGGTAAGGACTTTTGTTATCAAAATTATATAATAAAGCTAGGGTGGCAAAGTAATTTATCTGGTGTTTGATTTGAATTGCAAGTAAAAAGTCACCTCCTCCCAAGAGCGGCGTGCTCCGGATTGTTAGGTGTTTTGTGGTGTCCTGGTCGCCGTCGTCATATTTGATTGTTCCATCAGGGTTAATTATTCATATTAAAATTATAGAATAAAGATAGGTTAGCAAAGCGTTTAAACTTGATCTCTGTTTCGTCAAATTTCAGATGGACGACTATATGGAATTAAACTTTAAGGGACAAGCCGGTGCCCTTCGTCGTGCCATCCTTGGCGATGGTGGTAGGCAAGGAGGATCGTTTAGAGGTGAGTTTTGGTGGTCGAGGTCGGGGATTTGGTGGGGATCATGGTCAAGGTCGGGGATTTGGTGGGGATCGTGGTCGAGGTCGGGGATTTGGTGGGGATCATGGTCAAGGTCGGGGATTTGGTGGGGATCGTGGTCGAAGATTTGGTGGGAATCGCGGTGGATTTAGTCGTGGCGGTGGGGTGAGCAAGAAGAAAGGTAGAATTTCTTTTACTACGAACGATTTGTTATTTATTTATTGTGTATTTTATTAGAACTCATTTTTTTACTTCATTACAACTCATTTTTTTACTTCATTGCAGCCAATCGCAAATGTTACCTTTGCAAAGAGCTTGATCATCTTGCAAAGTAAGCAAATAAGTATGCATCATCAAGTAATCTAATTATTTATAAATTTTTAACTTTTATGTTGACTTTTAAACTTCGATTTCCAGGAATTGTCCATACTCTGAAGAAGACGCCAAAAAGAAAAAAGTCGCTGCTCTGGAAAAGCACGCCGAGACAGCTGTCGCGGCTGCCAAAGCTGCTGCTGCTCCCACAGCTACTACTTCGTATTCTTCTACTTACCAGGTGGCCTAAGTTTCGGATTGAACCCCCACATTTATGATGCCACCTCCACCCCGTGTTGATGCTGATGGAAATCCCCCAACATAATCAATTACATTGCTGTATACCCTGTTATTATATATAGTTCTTGTTTTGTATTTGTATTTAATAAAATGTCTTTCTTTTGAATAACGCAATTTCCAAGAGCAATTTTTTCAGTCATTCTAAAATAAGAAAAAATTGGCGTGGAGCTTCGCCCCATATTAGCATCTTCACAAAATTCTGACTGATGGCATCCAGCCACAAAACAACGTTACCATGAGAAAACTGAACGTATCGTACAAGTACAGCTTTACTGACCTTGTCACAAATATCACAACTAAGGTAAATGCATATCCATGTAGTTTCTGCCGGCAGTTTTTGCAAACTATGTTTACAATAATGCATAATTTGCATATTTGCAGCTGAATGGTCAGCTTTCTCAAGGGGAAAATATATCTGACAACAACTGTGAGTTTCACTCATGTGATCATGTACAAGGTCTTTGCACTTGGGGAGGTTGCTTGGGGGATTAATTTGAAGTAATACTTGTATTAGTACTAGTATTAATATATATATCCTACTAATACTAGTATTAGCTTCAAATTAATCCCCCAAGTAAAGAGACCTTGGATCATGTATTTGTGAAGATATGAATGGGTGACGACCAAGGTATGTTTACTTGGGGGGTTGCCTGGGAGTTTATTTCAAGAGTAAGTTCTTACTCTTGAAATAAACTCCCAGGCAACCCCCCCCCCCCAAGTAAACATACCTTGGGTGACGACAATTGATATTGGGGGGATTCATGTCACCTAAATACGTCGCTTGCTTACCCTGTGAACAAGTGCAAAGTATGGTGAATAGTTGAACTTCTCATGTATTTCAGATTTTCTATATTTTGTACCTTGTTTGTATTAAGTAATGCAAGTGTTTATATGTAGATATACAAAAAAGAGTTAAAGAGAACAATAAAAATTGTGTTTACAACATGTACGACCAATTAGATTTGCATATGTAACAATAATTTCGCATTAATGGACACACTTCAAAACATTCTGTGCAATTCAAACAGACTGGTAGAAATGTACGATTTTTTTGTTATTGTTGTTGTTATCGTGTTCAACATATTTTAAAAAGAAGCGTAGTGGTACAACGCATATTTGGTTGTGTAACATGTTGTTATTTATAAATTTCGTCTGCATTGGTTTCTACAGCTCTCCAAGGAATGCATCCACCAGTTAAACAGACGTCTGCATGTGGTCCAAATTAATGCGGAAGGAGATCAGATAACCCTTTAATGGATCGGTTTTACCTCATTAACTAATTAAGTCAAAGTTATTTTGGAATCGACAGTATTTTACTTGCCAAATTATTTTTTATGATTTTATTTAATATTTTAATCAGTACGGAGAGATTTAAGTACTATTAATAAATCGTTAAGTCGCATATATCGGTATAAATAAATAAATGAGTAGTTGTTGATCAGTTAATTGCGTCTCGTAACCTAAAAAGAGTAGATCATCGCCTCGGTTAGATTCGCATTAGATTATATTAAGATTAAATCTATGTTTTGCAAGAGATAGATTTACACATACTGCTTTAACGAAGTCCACCCAACGTTCCGAACATGAACGTGTAAGAATTCCAAATTATTTAGTTGTAGTAAAGATGTAGCTCCAAATTTGGTTATGAGCTAATTTTTGGAAGTAAGTTAATTACATATAAATTAGATCGCTGGTTAGTAAAAGTATTAGAAATTCATAGCACATAGCGTCTGTACCTCAAGGTTTGGCCGGATTTTTAATAGTTTTAATTTTTGGCATCTCGAAATCCCAAATATTAAAGAGGCATCTGTGATAAGGTCGGCTTCAACAGAAAATGACTGCAAATCTAAAGTAGTCGTCAAATTATGTAAATTATTAAATGAGAAGTGTTATCCGTCTTTGATAAGCACTACTGACTTTTAAGATCCGCCAGATGTGGAAACCGTGGCTGAAAATTCCATACAGTGTCAACCCCATCATCCACTACAGATTCCAGTAGAACTCGAAGCATTTTGTCTTCTTCGCCACAAATACCTGCGTCACTAATCTCTTTCCCTATCACGTGAAGACTTGTCAATTCCCTCAAATTTTTATAAATTCCTCGTAATGTGACATTGTCCACATTTTGGATCAAAAGGTTTCTCAGATTGGGGAACGAGGTCAGAATGTCGACTCCAAAACGGTCAAGTTTTGTGAGTCCACTTTTCGATGATATTTTTAAACATGTCAAGCTATCATTATTGCATATTGATTTAAAATCGGGCTGTAAATCTCCCATAATTGTCAGCGTTTTTAATGTCGGGAGGTAATTAAGGAAGTGAAAGTCGCCTTTGTAATTTAATACTGTAAATTGTCTCAAAACTGGGATTCGAGCAGGAGGAATAATAATATTTGAATCTTTTGTAAATTCGATATGAATTGTACTTAAATTTGTAAATTTCTCAAGAAATCCATGCAACGTATCCTCACCCACAGAATCATCAAGTTCTAAATAAACCTGGGTTAGATTTTTCGGCAGACATTGAGTCAAAGACTCCAATTTCATTTTGCTCACTTTTAACAAAACTTGCACTTCAAAAGGACCTCGTCTAGAGGAAAGTATATTTTCCCCACATTTTAAAATACTTTGCAGCAATTGTTCATTTAAATCTGAATACACATCAGCACTTTGATCACCACGTTCTATAAATGGTGGAATTTTGCAAGAAAGCGTGACAAGATTGACACATTTTTCTAGCAATGGAACGAGAAAGTTTTGCATGTCGTGCCTTTGACTAGAGTTATATCCGGTCCATTGCACGTGGAGGCTTTTCAGATTGGTCAATTCATGACAACTTTCTTCATAATTAGTCCAGAAATCGAAGGGACCTTCTTTCACCAGGATGGAAAGCGTCTCCAAATTAGTGAAATACTTGAATAAAATATTTCCTAATAAGCTCCGCACTGCACTTTCACTCCCACCCCCAATACTTAAGTGAACTTGGGTAAAATTCTTGCCAAATTGGTCAAAAAATGTTATAGCGTTGGAATTGAACCCCATAAACTCGGGGCTGTCAGGATCCATCAGCTCGCTGGCAAAAATGCATGATTTGTATGGAATCCTATTATCTGGATTGTCCGTTGTTGCGAAAGTGTAACTAAATTTTGTAAATATTTTGACACAGTAGAGATACAGACAATCGCTCTTCTGCAAGAGTGGAATTGCAACCTGATTCCATGCCGAGTTGACGAGTCGGCATTTGCGAAGGTGACAAGGTTCCAGAAATGTTTGCGTTTGTTGTAATATCTGAAAAAAATTAGACCCTTAAAATTTTCAATTTTGATTGTTGAACAATTACCTTGTGAATATCGAGTGGGTTGATGGCTGGAGATGCACGGGGACAATTATTGTCATTTTCCATTATACTCTCGAATAACCTATTTTTCACTTTTTGTGTAATATTTCTATAACACGACAAACTTTAGCAATGATATTGAAAAATACTTTTGCGTAAGATCCGGTTAGAACTGCAAAATAATAATAGACTGGAAGACACGTAAAGCAGGTAGGGTGTATTTAGTTAATCTTCTCACAATTTAACCTCCAAACACAACGAATACATATGTATGCTTTAGTAACTGGTATAGTTAAATCGCCGAACAGATTTATACAGTGATGTATGCATGTGCACTAATTAACATGAATGAATTACAGCCACATTATGTATTTGCAAACAACAAAGACTTGCTGTTACTTTAAACGTGAACTAAATACATGCATTCATCATTTCTTACATACCATGCACTTTTAGATGCATGCACAAATACCCGGTCCGAAAACTCGGAGTTATTGATTCTGGGTTTTATTTTCCCGAAAGTTTACGAATAGCAGTGTTCAAAATTTGATCCTTCATCTGCCCATTTCATGATAGATTTGAATTAAATAAATCAGTTCTTTCTGCCCAAACAGTAATTATTTAAAATGCTTAGCGTTTTATTGGCACTTTCGCCCCTTCAACTTTCTCTACTTTGTCATCCCACAATTACCTTTCTGCTCGTGGCTGCTGCTGCGGTGCAAACTAATAAAAATCCCGAGAAAGTGTTCGAATTTCCAGAGTACGATTACACCGAAACTCCTAAAAACGTGAGAAATATTATAATATTCCGGTCATTATTGAATAATGTTCCAATATTGGCAACAATAGGAAATAGCGTGGCGTGAATGGGGAGCAGCTTGTGACCAGACACCCGTGTGTCTTGGTTTGTTAGATTTGGAGAAAGTCCGATGTGTCCGGAAATGTAAATCTTAACTTAATTTATGATGATTGCGTATAACTTTTTTATTTTACTAATTAATATTTCAGGCATGAGTCCGTCTTGCTACCAAGAAATATATGCGTTTGATGAGGTAAAATAATGTAACTCATTTAATAGATTTACTTTCTCTGGTAAATTTAGCAATTTAAATTTGAAATTACAGCTGGAAGAGGGAGAAATAGACATTCGGTTCCACTCATTCAAAGGTTGTTTCGCTTCTAGGATAGCACGAAAACGTTTCTAGATTTTGTAACGTTCATTTTGAAATAGAAATAAATTGATTATCTTGATTAATATTTAAGAAAGTTTAAAATTTATTCGTACTTTAACAAATTTGCTTAACAAAATACGAAATAACTTTGTCACCACTTAACTAAAACTAAAAATATTATGAAACTTTCGGCTCGTCCGCATACAACGACGCAATTCCACTTCTTCCTTGATGAATTTGACCAAACTCAGTTGATGGCGACTCCTCATTCACGTCAAGTCCAACCCAATTGATGACTTGATTTGCTGACGTTTTATCCCCCGAATCTTGCACTATTGTTGTCCTTAGTCCTCCCGTGATTAGGGAGACGTCATCCTCCACATCTTTCACTACTGGAAGACCCTTCTCGATGAGGAAGGCCCAGTCAATCATGTACTCTGGCTGATGGCTTGTCGATGGCTGACCATCACTAGCACTATTTTCTTCACAAAATGCTAACTCGACATCATATGGGGTTACGATTGGTTGAAAAAATTGCCCCTTTGATTCATCACTAATATAATAGTTTACCACTTCCGGACATCCGACAAAAATGAAGCAGTCAATGTCCATAAAATTTCCCAGCTTGCAAGGATTTATTTCCCCTATCGACACGACGTAAAACTTTTTGTGAACCTTCCTCAGTATTGTTTTCAGCCTTTCAATCACATCCAGGTAATTTTGCACGACCAAGGTCCCCACTAATATTCCTACCGACGTGGCATCCTTAACTTTCTCCACGTAGTAGTTCCTCTTTCGTATGAGTTTGTTGATTGAAGAAGTCTGCGTGGATATCGAGTCGGATGAGAGGAGAGGGTCATAAACTTTGAAGGTTGAATTGGGTAGGGCGAGAAGGAGATTTGGTAAGGCACGGCTTCCGATGTAAAAGATGACCGTGTCGTCCATCTCTTGAAGAGTGTCGATTGGGAAGACTCGTCCATGTTTTACGATGAGGGACGTATCCGAAATCTTGGCCCCAGGAATGCTGAGACAACTGATTTTTAAATATGGGAACGACGGTTGGAGGGATTTATACAGCAAATCTTTAAAAGTATGAATATAAATTCAGTACAAATTGAAAACCGATTGATGAAAGTATTTTACTATTAATTCCTACCTGCCACACACTGATAAATAACGTCGTAAACAATCACAATTTGATTATCCGACTCGAACGTCTCACTAAACAATTTTGTCATCTTGTCCAAGTCGACGTGAGGTTTAGTGAAAATGTACAAAACTTTGAATCGATTAGAACACGGGGTCAGACAGGATTGACCAAAATGAATGATGCCTTCAGCGTCTGGGACGTGGTGGGCAGTCTTTTCATCAACACAGCAGCTAAACATAAACACTAATAGAATTACACGGCTTATCGAAGGGTAAGTTATCAGTTAATACCTTCCATAAGTCGAATCTGCCAAAATATAGCACCGACTTTCAGTTTCTTTCTCCAGCAGGTCTAAAATTCTTGGCGAAAATGACAAGTACTCGTCAGGAAATTGAAGACATACCTAGAACACACGAATTATTTACTAATTATAATTTTAACATATAACTAACATTTCCTGTTTTACCTTTTTAAACGAATTGTCACGAATCCATTCAACACATCTCTCAATCTCAAAAACTGTCTGCCACCTAATTTCGTCCTTTTCTTCAAGAATACCTGAAACGGTTTGTATCTTCTTTTCAATAGCGGCCCTCCCATCCCCAGTTATCGATGTCGACATTTTGGCGAAATTTAATTTAATAATTTCTATAAAAACTTACAAAAGTAAAAATCAGTATGATTGTGTAAATTCAAAGCCACGAGAATTCCTCGTGGATTTAATGTGACGAGTTTTGCATCTCGTAAACTAAAGAAAGTTGAGAAATGTGTCAATCTGCCCCCAACTGAAGTTTCTCTGTTTATTTGCAAAAATTTGCATGAAATTCCTAATCATAACCATATCATTCTGTTTAAACGAGGTCTGAAAATAGTTCCAAAATTGTGAGAAATGCGTATTCTAAGGACGTAAAGACTTAATACATATAACCCATGTCAGCATTTTTTTCGTCTCTTATTTAATTTTTAAAACCAGTGAAACAAATTGACACTGACCAATATTTAAAAATTTGAAACATCGTGATATCATTCTTTTGCATCGATTTTACAATTATCTAGCATGCAAAATGTCACCTTTTCCGAGTAACTATGAAAAATAAGGTGGGTCATCTTGATGGGTCCGTCTGCAAATACATATATGAATCTGAATTTATGTTCAATGGGTAATTTCGTCACTACAATTTCGTCACAATAATTTCGTCACTACAATTTCGTCACAATAATTTCGTCACTCACATTCTAGAATTTTCGTGTTGATTTTTATGTAATCATAGTCAAATCAAATCTATGACGTCAATAAAGTGATAGCAAGTATTCAAATACAACGTTTTGTCACAATTTCACATGGTTATGTATGCTTATCGTCTCGAGTGGTTCTGCATTTTGCACTAATCACAATCAATCGATGATGAAATAAAAAGCGATGAGATTTCTGTTGCTTGCTTCACTATGCAAATATTTGTTGGTCATTTTCTAACCAACTTTTCTCTATACCGGACTGGGGCAGTATTTTGCAATAATCTACAAAAATGAGTAATATTGTGATAGAAGGAAAAAGCAAGACTAAGTTCATCACGATGAACAATGGTCTTAAGATGCCATTAGTAGGATTGGGATCATGGCAGGTCAGCATAATTTAGAAATATATGCATACTAAATAATTTAAATTATGGATATGCACATCGTAAAACACTTTTAAAATTTTGAAATTTCACTTAAATGTACTTTCTCCTAGTCTGACAATCCCGAAGAGATTGAATTGGCTTTGGAGAAAGCACTTGAAGCAGGATATCGTCACTTTGACACCGCCACGTTATACAAAAATGAAGACAGCTTGGGCAAAGTTTTCCGGAGATGGCTTGATCAAGGGAAAGTTAAACGCGAAGAGCTTTTCATTGTGACAAAGGTAACAGAGGAGTCATAATACTTAACTTTACAAAATTAATTATGTCCATTTAAGAAAATTATTGGTTTTTATTTAGCTCCCCTGGAACGCTATGCGCCCTGATCTGGTCGAAAAGTTTCTGAAAAGTTCTCTCGCACGATTACAAGTAAAGTACGTCGATTTATACTTAACGCACTGGCCAATCGGTCTCATCTACACAAGCGACGACGACCTTATTCCCATGAAGGATGGCAAAATTATGTACGATAAAACCACAGATATCGAAGCCGTATGGAAGGCGATGGAAGCACAAGTTGACGCCGGCCTAGCAAAGTCGATCGGTATTTCAAATTACAATATCAAACAGGTGGAGAGGATCATGAAAATGGCTAGAATTCCACCAGCTAATCAACAAGTATGTAGATACATACACTCGTTCACTGTTTTAAAATTTGAAACAAGTCTTTACATGTTTACCCAACATTCAGGTCGAAGTGCAAACTTATTTCCAAAACAAGGCATTACGTCAAGTTTGTGAAAAATACAACATTTCAGTGTGTGCGTACGGACCATTGGGGTCACCGGGACGGAAGACCTATAGTTTCACTGGAATGTAAACTTAAATATTAGAATAGTGAAAATTAAGGAGAAAGTAATTGTCGACTTAAATTAAATTCTACATTTTTTTTAGAGAATTTAACATCCCCGACCTGATGGACGACCCAGTGGTGAAAGACATTGCGAAGAAACATAGCAAGACGCCAGGACAAATCCTACTAAAATTTCTTGTGCAACAAAACATTGCAGTTATTCCTAAAAGCACAAATCCTGAAAGGCTGAAGATGAACATTAACGTGAGGACGATAAGAAATTAGAGATTTTACGTGAAATATGATAAAATATATTTGGAAGCAAATTTTAGTTTCCTTCTTGATTGATCCAAGCTTTCAACGATTACACTATTAAGTCAATTCTGATCAAAATTTTAAACAATCTAATTAACCAAAAATTATATTTTAAACATATATTTATTTAGATATTCGACTTTGAGCTAACACAAGTTGACATGCGGAGACTGGAGGGACTCGACAAAGGGGAGGCTGGGAGATCATTTCCTGGATTTACAGAGTAAATATTATTACTGATTCTAGCAATAATAAATGTATTAGGAAGTAATGAATATTTGACATTTTCTAGTATGAAGGAACACCCGGAATGTCCTTGGTTTATGGAGAAAGTTTCCACACCGAGGAGATAAATCCACTATAATTTGCAAGCAATGTGATAACATATTATGCATATCCTCTGCAAATGCATCAGTTTTATGAATAAAAGCTGCTCAATTAAAGTAACATGTCATAGAGCAACGTATCAATTAAGCATGATGAATGACCCGTTATTTGTTACACCTGCTATGTAAACCAAATGGAGTAATAAATAGTTAAGTGCCCGGAAAACCCCGTTTTTATGGACCTGGGATTTTTCAGAGATTTGATTTAATTAATTATCGATATTTAACCTTGGCTTATCTGCGAAATATGATAACATTAATTATTTATTGCACTCGCAAGATAACTGGTGCCCATATTCATAAACGCGCTTTGTGGGCTGAATACAGAATCGGAACTGAAAAATATATAATCATTCCAAAAAAAACATGAAGTTTCTCAAGTTAAACAACGGTTCAAACATGCCCATCGTTGGGTTGGGCCTGTCCGTATTTCCGGTAAAAATAGGACACTCATTTTTTCCCCATTTCCTATCTATTGTTAAAGATAACTTTCACTTTCACCACATTTCAGGAAGACCCCAAAACTGTGGAGACCTCAGTCGAGTTGGCACTTCCCATTGGTTACAGAATGTTTGACACTGCGTCTCTTTATAAAACTGAAGAGCATTTAGGTGTCACGTTGAAGGCAAACTTGCTAAAAAATCCAAACATAAAACGGAAAGATTTGTTCATCGTTACAAAGGTTTAAAAAAGTTTGATTTTTTTTTTGAAATTTTAAAAATCCTTAATTATGTATCTCACACATTTGTATAGCTGCCTCAAATTGGAATGCGCCCAGACCTGGTGGACCGATTCGTGACCAAATCCCTCAAAGACTTACAACTCGATTACATCGATCTCTACCTTATCCACTGGCCAATTGGGATGGAGTTCCGAGGAGAAAATGACCTATTTCCAATGCTCGACGTGACCACGAAAGAATGCGCGTATGATTTTAAGACAGATCTTGAAGGTGTTAAATTCTCTAAAAATTATAGATAATTATTTTCGCTTTAATTTTCTATCTTAAATTATCTATTCATTCTGAAGGGATCTGGAAAGCATTGGAGGCGCAAGTGAAAGCTGGTCGTGTTAAGTCGATCGGACTCTCAAATGTTAATGAGACACAGATTGAAAGAATTGTGAAAATTGCAGAGATTCTCCCAGCTAATAATCAAGTACATATTGTGCCAATTATCTATTTGAATTTGATAGCTGAGATAGGACATTTGACCTTCATTATAACGACCAATTGCGTTTAAGATGTACCGTTTAAATTATGACAAATTTTGAATAGATCGAGCTCCACGCCTATATTCAACAACCAAAGTTGAGGAAACTTTGTGAAAAGTATGACATTTCCATAACCGCATATTACCCAATTGGGGGACGGAATAGGTTAGTTTATGTTTTTACATATCTTTTTAAATATTTTTTAGTCAATTAACTTGCGACTTTATAGGCTGCAATATCCGGAAGAATGGCAGTAAGTGTTATGCAAAAATTAAAAGATATTTTTACTTTACTTGTACCATAAAGATTTAGAAAAAAATCGTTACAGAAAATTGGCTCCCCCAGTTCCTCCTCTTCTCGATGATCCCGTGGTGACAGCCATTTCAAAAAAGCATGACAAGACGCCTGCTCAAGTACTGCTCAGATTCTTGACTCAACTAAACGTGGCTGTAATTCCTAAAAGCAGTAATGCCAACAGGCTCAAGGAGAATTTTAATGTAATTCTTACCACATAATTGCATACGACGACATTTTATCAAAGAGTTTTTGTTTTTGTGACATGCAGATCTTGAATTTTACCCTGGATTCTGACGACATGGATAAATTGAGAGGTTTAGATCAGGGAGAAAGTGCTCGGACATGTTTTGGAATGCCGGGGTCAGTGCAAATATTTCTGAGCAGTTTAATTACTAATTACCCCAAGTACTAAATATACTTATTTATAATTTGATTACATATTTTCATAGGTGTGATAAACATCCCGAATATCCTTTTCCTATTGCAGGATCAAAATAATTCATGAACTGATTCTTAACTTGTTCGTATTTATTTATTGATGCGTATTGCGAAACATTGCATTTCATCAATATTGATGCGTCAAGTACTAAAGCTGACCTGAAATTGGACACGATAATTGCTTAGAAATACATAATCAAACTTACAACTTGTGTCGAAAGATAACAGAATATACATAGTGTCACAAAATCACGTCTCCAACTAATGGGCATTAGTAATCTTTTTTTTTGTCACCATCCATATCTAAGCATGTACATGTGTATGTAAATAATTATCTATGTCTGCGCTGCCATAATGTCATTCCTCGTGCGATTCATCGCGATTATGAAAAACAATGAGACCATTGAGACAGCTTCATACATACATTAGTTCATAACTACAACCGTATTTTTCTTTGCCTATTTATGCATACATAAATACGCACCTTCTTGAGTTTTGACATTTTTTCAAGGCCAACAATGAACCCCTTAACAGTAAGACTGGTAATTAAATGAAATACGAGCCCTAAATAAATACCGACATCACTAACTTAAAAATTCTTTCTGTCCTAATGTACGTAGGTCCTCGAGGAGGTTTTCACTCACCTGTCCGTCGACGATTTAAAAGTCTGTCGAACCGTGAACAAAGCCTGGTGTCAAGAGGTGATGTACAAAAAATGGTGGATAAAATGTCGACACTTTTATAACTCGAATTTGGACCAATTTTCAGGCCACGGTCATCCTACGAAATTCCATTTCAAACATTTCTATCGGAACTCCGGCAGCCCTCCGTGGAGTCACCACCCTTTCCACGTCCAGCCATTCCGTCCCCTTCACGAAGTTCAACCTCTCCTCCCATTTCTTCTCACTGCCAAATTGTGCAAAAACCCTGTTCGAATTCCTTTCCGCATTCTCCCCAGAGTTGCAATCTCTTTCAATTACGTTGGACAGGGAGAGTAACCCACTTCCGGAATCCGAGCTTGATCATCTAAAATTCACCAAGCTGACCAAACTTACTTTAACGGGACATGGCCTTGACACTCTTGCTCCCTGTTCTAAAAATGGGACCGAAATTCCCTCAATTTTCAAGGCCATGCTCTCCTCCTCCCCCCGATTAGAGTCGCTCTCCATCATAATGGACCCTGGATGCAGATCTACCGTAAAAAAGATAATAAACTGCATGACTTCGACATCTTTGAGGAATGTCAGCTCCCTTGAAATCTACATTCCAGTCGGGGATGAAGAAATCCTGTCCCTTTCTCGGATTCCATTTCACTTGAAGAAACTGAAATGCGACTTTCACCGTTCCTGTTTCCTCCCAGAATCGTTTAAAACTTTTCTTTCTGCACAGTCCGCGTCCCTCGAGCATATCAAGTTTGACAATTTTTATGGCAATTCGTGTTACACGGTCGCCTTTCCAGAGGAGATGACGAGAGTTGTAAAATTGGGGATTGACGGACGAAGTGAGCTATCCTCAAAAGAAGTGACTTTCCTTCCGTTCAATTATAACAGGCAGTTCCCAGCATTAAGGGATTTGGTGCTTGGGGGGAGCATAGAGTTTAACACATGTTGGAAGATATTGTTTCCTGAGGATACGACGGTAGCGTCGGTGAAGGTGAAAGCAGATTTTTAATTTAATTTTAATTTTGTATTTTGAAATATATTTTTATACGTATAAAAATGTTTTAGGGGTTGAAACTAACGGCCCGTTACGTAGATCCAGTTTGGGTGGGTAGAATCGGGGTGATTTTTCCAAATTTGGAAAAACTTTTCTTTTCGTTGACACCAAGGAATGAGGAGTTGGCGAGGGTGGTGTTTTCATCGTTTAAGGGGACGAAGGAGTTGACGGTTTATTTTCAGGGAGGGGTGGGAAATGTGGACCGCTTATTTCTTGGGGAGGAGGAGGATGACGTGGGACTGGCCAATTTGAAATGTAATAACTTATTAAATCGACTAAAATTTGAATGTAGTAATTTGGTCATAATTTTCAGCCCTACACACGCTGCGTTTCAAGGCTGACAAATTGCCCAGTAGTGGCCAGAAAGCGTGCCATATTTCAGACCTCACGGTGACAAATTGTTTAATGAAGATGACGAATTTAAGAAATGTCATTATGCCACCGTTTCAGGTATAAATTCAGATCATATTTAATTACATGGTTCACTTTCAACATAAAATGTAAAATTCAATGTAAAATTTTACTTTCAGATTTCACAACACGTCCTCACCCAACTTTCTACCAAAGTTAATCTTCACTTGACCTAGTCGTACTTCTATTCATGACCTTGTTTTTGATAAATGATGAAATAAATGTGAACTCCACTTCTTATAAGTACATATTTCATGTCTTGGTCTACTTACACATTAATTTATTTCTGTCTCTCAGCGTTCACACATATTCAAACATTTATTATTCATTTCATGTAGTTAATTAGATTAGAGTAAATTTATAAGACTAAAAATTTATCAGTTTCTCGCACATTTCTTTCATAGGACGTATGGCGTATTGGGAGAGGAGGAAGATTATGCTGCTTCTTTAGTTACACATACATATACATGAATCAATCATCAATCATATACTGATATTGATAGTTAGTAGCTTCATCATCATAAGTAAGTTTAGTAACATTCATGTTCATTAATTTATTTACTGTTTTATTGTATGTAGCTCATATTAAGAATATGTGTAGATAGACAGGTTGCAGGTATGTAGGTATTTGGTTATATCCACTAACTAAAAAGTCCTCTCAGTTATCAAATCATCCATATTTTTTAAGCTACTTGCTTCATGGTCAGCTAAGTCAAAAGAATTTTTTCCCTAATAAAATGTGGTTGATCCCCGTACAAAGGTTCCTCCCGTTTTTAAATTATATATTTACTAGCTTTCCCTGCAATAATTACATGCTTTTACATACGTTATACCTCTATTTAGATATCAACCTTTGAGAACTTGTCTCGTTGTCTTTGGTTGTTATATTATATAATTGAATTCAGATTATCAGGGATAAGTTCGTTAAGTTGTCAGTTAAGAAATACATCATACATTTTTTTTATGTCCAATAAGGTTTGTAAATATTAAACATTCTCATATTTTTCATCGGGTTAATTATTACATTTTAAGGTTTGAATGGCACTAACAAAACTCAACTGTTGTAAAATATAGTAACACGCAATGGTATTGCTTATACACTGCATACACAACTAATAGCAGACATTTAATAAGTTAAGGAGCAAAGCATATTACCAATGATTTATATTTACGTACATCATGAGTTAATTACTAAATGAGTCAACACATTTCGTAAAACTGCTACAAATAAGGTATGAATAGGGAATCTAAGCCAAAATTTAAGACCAGCTTGAAAATCTTGGGCTTAGTCCGTTAGAATAATATTATTATTATTAAAATGACACAAGAAGATCAGATTTGATTACTAAAATCTATCAACACTTCTACAATTACAAATTATTTTTCCTCAGCTCCCTGTAGAACTTGTTAGACCAGCAAACTTTAATTTTTCTTTTACTACTGTGGAATAATTATCTATTACCAAATGAGCTAATAACAGAGATATGATCATAGGTTGTAGGTAGGTTGGTTAATATAAAGAACCACCTTAAAATAATAGAATTTAATTAAACAATTTTAAAGCCAGCAATGTAAGAGAGAGTCAAATTAAATAATATGAACTATCTTTCATATATAACTAAAATCATGAAATCTTCTGCAATGTAAAAGTAGTCAGCTAACAGCTATTTTAGATAAACATACTGCACACTCACTCACTCAATCCTTCTCTCTCGCACACTTTCTCTTTGGACGCTTAACAACAACTCTCCTCATTCTGAACATCTATATATGACATGAAATTCATTGCATATTCTTATTCAGAATTCATGAAATCGACACACTCAACTACACTTCTAACTCAATCGTCTACATGAATACATTTCAACTCATACAAGAAAGACGTTGCTATAATATAAAATAGTTCAATTTAAATATCAGTATTAACAGACGAGACGAGTTTCTAAGTTGAATTTTGTCACTAATACAGTTATTAAATGTAAAGAAATGCTAGACAATAATTTTTGTTAAAAAAACTCACAACATATTTTTGACTTTTTTTAGAGCTGAGCTTACAAAACTTGTTTTAAAATTTCAATTTTTTTTATACATTTCTCATTGCATATTTAACATTCACGACGAAGATCTTGACATCATATATTTGTTTTACCTTATTATAACATACTGATTGTGTTTTATTATGTTGACTGGAAAAGTTGGATATTGATTTATTTTTCACAAGAAGATATATATTGATGTTACGGGGTGGAAGTGGTTGCTGAGAAATGTTTCATAACTATCATCGAATGTCTGTTATGGCAGATTTCGAGCCGAAAATGCGAATCAATTGCTGCTCGTAATCTTCCGCATTTCGTTTCATAAGTTCCATGCAAGGTCCCAGAAGTCGTTCGAACGCTTCGACATCCAAAACTAAATGACACAAATAGAGGGGATTGCGATTAATGTGGTTACGAGTCTGCCTAAGATGTAGATAAAAACTACTTACATGCAGTTTTGACAGTCCCAACAGCGAAAATTGTGGCTGCTCGTGGCTTGCTGCAAATCGCAAATAAATTTTCCAATAAGATTTTTAAAGGACGTATTGTTGCCATTCCGTCAATTGCAATTAAATATGATTTATATCTTATTTTTTATCTTAACAATCGCACTTACTTGGTGAGAAGTGCCAGCTCTCCAAAGTATCCTCCTTTCGTGGCTCGATTTATCTGTGGAAAAGGTCGTAAATTATATTGCAGTCGATCTGACAGAACGATTATTAAAAGGTTCTCTCTCTCTCTCGTCCCTTATTCAGCACATATGTGCTGAATGTGGTCGTGGTGTCATTATGTGATTATGGTTATTGGCAATAAAAAGAACCATCTCTTGTATTATTATTTTTATACCTCCTTCTCAACCCCGTTTCCGTCTATTTTGACGACACGAACTTCTCCATCCTACATACATATAAATATATATTATATATCATACTGATCTCAGTTTTATACATTGTTAATGAAATAGAATAATTAATTGATTTACTCACCTCCATAAAGTACATACCTATTCGCAATAAAGAAAAAAAGTTCATCTCATATACTTTCATGAGTAACATATGTAAATACAAAGATATATAAAAAAAATCAAAATTAATTTACCATCTGCAGCATCACCCTGCTTTATTATTGTATCACCATCTGTGTACGTCCTGGGCACGAGTGCATCTGCTAGATTCATTCGTTCGTAATTCTATAGTAAAGAAAGAAAGACATGAATTTAGTCAGACGAACAAAGTAAAAGACACGTACGTAAATGATGTAAGTAAACAACCAATCAGCTACATTATACATTTATGTAACAATAATATTACCACACACATACCTCAAGCGTCTTCAACATTGGCTATAAATATAAATAATAAATATTATTAAAAAGAGTTGAGTTGCAATTGGTATTAGAAAATCTTACCACCGAGTTTAAGAGACTTTCATACATCTGGCGCTTTTTGTAAGCATTCTTGAGTACTATACCTACAATAAAAATAAATAAACAGAGCGTCAGTAATGAAAATCTGGCAATTGTTGCCAAAATGTGTGATTATGTATACGTCGGAAGGTTTGTCTGTCCATGGCCCAAAGGGAGCCACCATTTTCAGCCTGCATGGATGAACAATGAGAAAAAATTAGCATTCATTTCAATACATAAATAACTGGAAACAGAGTGAAAGTCTGTATATTATTACCTGAACAGTTGCAGCTCTGCAATTGAATATACATTTTATTATTGAATGAAGAAACAATTATAAATTTTATGAATTTAATTAATTCATCAAATTATGTATTTACTTACCGGGGCATGTTGTACATGAGGGCGAGTTCTCCGAAACTTCCAGCATTGTCGTATCCACCCACTAGTTTGGGTTCGGCTTCGCCGTCCATCTTGACGTATACCTTGTACTTTCCTCTGTAAAAAAACAATAATCATTAGTACTGACCAATCCAATAATATTTCGAATGTCACCTTCCTACCATTCCAACAAATAAAAAAAAACATATTTGGAACAAACAACTTACGACTCAATAACGTAAAAGTTGTCTCCGTCGTCTCCTTGCTTAATAACAAAGTCACCCGCTTGCACTCTCCTCTCGAACATGGCGTCAAGAACTTGTTGCATTTGTTCCTGAAACGAAGAACGAAAAAAAAATGTTACGGCTGGAGGGTAAAAAAATCCATCTTCTTGCACATAAAAGAAGAGATAACGTCCATGCACGAGTATGCACAAAAGTCGGGTGAAAATCGTGCAAAAAATTTCATCATCAAGAAAAGTCCATTGTAGTCTTTAGCCTCCTTTTCACATCACAAAAGTCAGAGATGAAGGAAAATCTAATTTTCTGAACATTTTCTCTCACCCTAACATGAAATGAAGTGATGATTTGCAGTCAGTCAGAGGGGGCAGAACATTTTCTGCTCAATAAATACGGTGGGTGAGTCGTCGGTGTATAGTTCAATATTGAGAGGGTGGTGGTGGTGGTGGTAGACGGTGAAAGCAGAGCAATCCGATTACACAAAGTTCGATCTTATTCGATTCAATAATACAATCATCATCATCATCATCGTACAACCAAACCACCATCGCTCCACTGGGATCTTTCTTCCTTTGTGCAGTGCTCATAGTTGTGGGTAAGTAAGTGAGTGAGTGGCGTTGAGGGGCGCGGACATGTTGCTTTGTGAAGCTTCCTAACAATAACTTGGAATCAGTGATTCCCATTGCGTGGCAGTGCTGGTAGAAAAAAAGATCACTTTGAGGATCAAGTCTGGCCAATCTTCTTCCCCATTATTATTCTTTCCTAACATGGAGAAAGCGAAAGTAACGTTGTTAGCAGTACTCTTTCATTAGCCGTACCCAAATTCTGAATCTCTGCCAGAAAGAAAATACTCTGAAAAGAGAAAGGTACATGCTACACTTGAGATCAGAAAATCGCTCTTTTGTTTCCTCAACTCCTATTTACTATCCTCGCCCGGCATGTGTTTTTTTTCCGCTCGAGTAAACGTATACACCTTGCCAACTCCATTAATTCACCATTTTTTTGAGAGGTATTTACTTTGGTGGATTTTATTTCCCCATAAATTTATTGCTCCACATCTCTCACCCATAATTTTAGCTTAGTGACTAAGCAGCAGCGTTGAATTTTACAAATAAGCCAGCCCAGGAGAAAGTCTGCAATAAAAGGAAGAAGAACCAGCAGCAGCAACAGACAGGAGATAGCTCACGTACAGGGAACGATAATAATAATATGTGAGCACTGCAGAGCGAGTTCTCTCCTTCAGCCAGTCAAAAGGAAAAGTCAGTCACTCCTATCACACACACATACATACATGCGAAGAGTAGATAGGACGACTACCTATGTACAACAAATGATGCCAGAATGGGAGTTGGCACCCTTATATCCTCCTCGGAAGGGAAAGGAGAGAAAGGAGCGAGAGAGGAAGGATGAAAATCAATAATGTAGAATGAGAAGGAAGTCAGCTCGACCAGAATCACATCCACCAACCAACCAGCCCCAGCATCATCAGCATCTTCTTCACCATCAGTTTGCTTACTTTCACTCCGTGTGGTGTCTGTCGCCTGTGTACGTCCCTATCATCTCGCGAGTCGAAAGCCGTTAGTAGATTTAAGGGATAAATAATACCCTTCCTCAACTTTGTATGAATATATCATATGAACCTAACCTACCCACCTGCTCACTTACTCACACTGCCAATAACTCCACAAACAAGAACAAGATAGAAAGTGAGTGAGTGAGAGATGGATGGCAGCGAGAAGAGATGATGCATGAGTATAAATGCGATACATCAATGCCTTCTTAAGCTCATGGCTAAGCTAAACCAGCACCAAACTTTGTACACACCAGTTTTATCCAACAGAAGCAGCTTATACTCTTGACATGACGGGGAGAGAGAGGCACTGTCAGAAGAGAACTTCGACATCCCTCAAAATCAGGTTCCACTTCCACTTTACTACTTTCACTGCTTTCCCTTCTTCCTCATCTCCTTTTTTCCTAACGGGCTATGGAACTATTCTCCCTTCTACTTCTTCCTCTCCAGTCAGGTATCCTTTTTTACTCCACTTTAGAGCGAGAGAGTTGGACCTTTAATCACCCGAATGAAGGAAAAGGTAGAGGAAGACCCCACTACTTTCACCATTAGGCAAAGGCCAAACTGCCTTTCTAACTGCTCCCAAAATGCTCACGAAAGACGAAATGAAATTGAAAACTTTAGAGAGAAACGGAATTTATTATAAAACCCGTAAAAAAAACTTTTATCCACCCGTCACACACACACAAACCAATTTCATCAGCACAAAATGCAACACAAGTTATTAAGCTTGTACGAGAATGACACACAAGTCAATATATTCGCATATAAAATGCCATCATCTCATTCTTTACATAAGGCATGAAAAAAACCTCCCCTATGAAGCGAGACAGCTTTAACCACTGGCACATGATCATGATGGTGATGAACTCGCTTCACTCAAATCATAAGACACGGATCCGTCCGTCATCACATCGCATCAGACTGCTTTCTCCCGTCATGGGTGCGATGGACGTGAGTGGTGGTAGTGGTGGTGCCAGCATCTTTTTTTCTCATATGCCATGAAACCATATCCCATTACACTCTACTTCCTTTCATCCACAGGACCCGTATAATAATCCCACGACCACTCACTCGGTCTCTCTCTCCCATTACAATTTATATTTATATCCACTTCAGATACAAGCCAAGCAAGGAAAAGTCTCCTAAGTCCTCTCATACAGAAAGAGTTGAGCTTTGACCTTACCAAAGCGTCTGCAGTGATGTACATATGTAGTCGTGCATGTACCTCCAATTATCGTCATTCCCATTCCCACTTTGTTGGAGATTTGGTTCGGTTTCCTCAATAACTACGACTACTCAAGTTTTAAATTGCTCACTTGCTGCATCTTTTACTGAGGGTTATGGCAATAACGGAAATTATTAGTACCACCAGCCACGAGGAAAGTAATTGGTGGCCACATTACAAAGTTATGGATGCATCAAAATTCCCATACATATATGAAACCCAGAACAACACAAAATACATCAAATGTATGTATGAATGTATGGATGAATGTAAAAATATATGGATGTCGATAATATGCTGACGACGAAAAAGTCTGTTGCTCGTTTTGTGGTTGATAGATCAGACAAAACCAGAGTTCAAGGCTAGCCAAGAAAATTCTAATTAAACTTTGAAAGAAAAATATGTCTCCACGGAATACGAATACAGATCACGTCTGGGGAGACGACGTGCACAAAATGCACTGTACGTATACCCATATATGTATGCTTCATAATAGAACTAGATGCGATGACGAAAGCCGTTTGTGTCTGTCCGTCGTCACTCTGTGCTCAATACTCGTGCAACTTGAGACGTATAAAGAAAATAAGTGAAAGTAAAGAAGTGTGTATAACTTACCCCATCGAGAGACCGGAAAAGTAAGATATGTTTCACCGCTTCGGCCAAAGAAGCACGTTGGCTGTCTGATTTTGGATGAACCACCTGTAACACGACAATGAATGAGTGACAGATTTCATTTATTTAACGCATATTGGAAATGTGTCACGATTTAGTGACAAGAAGATCTTAGGGATTTTCTTACGGCGGGTTGATCGTCCGCGTCGTCTTCGGGATTATACGCTTCCGCAAAGACGGATTTCCTTCTCCCGACATTTCTTACAGGTGGGGTGGGTTCCGGCTCGGCATCTGTGATAGCATGACAAAAATTACATCGTTTAAAATCTATTATTATTAGTATGGCAATTATGTGGCGCAATTCTTCTCCCCTCATAAACATAAGATCTATATTTGCAACTAAACTGCAAGATGCATGCAAATACATTCATGAGAAGATGGATGGATGAAGGAGACATTACTCTCTTATTGCCTGCATGGTGGGCTGTAATGTGGTTCTGGTCGGTTAATCTTTACACAACAGTTATCATTAGTCTTCCCCACTTTCGAAAGGGTTGAATAACTAACTGCCAGCTATAACTTCTCGGGATACGAAAATGCATAAAGCAACACGTGGACGCACTCGACACTATATCCAATTTGTCGCAAGCCATGTCATAATGTGATGCGCGTCAATCGACCCCCGCAACGTTTTAACACTCCACTTTTACGCATACCGTGTACAATACAGGGCACAATTGGTGGTGAAAAAGTTGCAAAGCGTTATTAACTAACATGGACCTACATCTTTAAGTACTTAGGAAGACAACAACACCCATTTTCGTACGTAAGCTGTCCACATATGGGAATCAAGCCGTCAGAAAGTATTTATTTCGCAGTTTCTCAAAGTCAGGACAAGCTACGGAGATAAGTAATACATACATGCATACATACGCAGCTTGTTTATGTATGCATAAAAAACTACCACATGGTAAAAAAATACTGGCAAAGAATGCCATGAATATTTCCATAATTGAATTGCAAATGACACACTACCCAATAAAATAAACGATAAGTGTGCTATTATTGCCAAAACAAATCAAACCCACATATCGGGTCTTAAAAGTATAATCAATTTTTATACTCCTATAATATTCTACATGCATATATGTGATGAAAACAATTTAAGTAGTTGTCAAAAGCTTGGCTAAACACGAAACCAAAGCCTTGTCAATCTCTCCTAAAATAATTAATCATATTCTTTGTACTTGGTATTTACCAACTGATTTTTTTATGGCATCATCCCCTCCACTACTTAAAACACGATCACCTCCAGCAGGTTTAGATTCTGAGTCAGAATCTTCTGGCTGTGAAAGTGTTACAGTTCGAGCCCCCTTAAAACCACATATTCCCATTTGACTAGAATTTCACTCTGCAAACTTTTACTCTACGCTTATTTAATAGCCCACTTTCACAGTGTGCGACCTCACAAAACTGAAACGATCACTAAACCAAACCACCACTTGGACAAAACTTTTGCAACTTTGGAGGAGTCACTATTCGTTTAAAATTTTATTAAGACATCAACCGATACTTAAGCCAGGAATGTAATTACACTGTGACACAAGTGACACACACGCTTCTTCTCCTGCCGCAACAACTCTATATCCAACTTATTAACTTTTCTTCTTCAATGTATGTATGTATGCCTGGAATGAATTACACGCACAAGTTTTAGGCAAAGTAGGCAAAATAAATAGTGACACTAAATCCTTTGCTTGCTTTCCTTGGCAGATTTTAAATTATAGAACAGCACCAACTCATAATAAGCAGCGCTTCACTACTTGATGTATTTAGTTCACTTTGCACAAAATTATTTGCACATCACACAGCCATGCACACCACTACTCTCCTACTCCTGCTGGCCGTGTGTTATTGATTAAAACACACTTTTCCATTTCATTACACCAAGCTAGACCAGCGGCAAGCCACACTTTACTTATATAAAAAATACCACTGCCGACCTTACACGCCTAAAGTAAAGTATTGTTATATACTGTTCGTTAGCACAGCATTACAAAATCGAAATGGTTCTTGAGTTTACATTACTGGTCTCACTTACTGTATATGCACTATTCATATTCACCTTTCCTTGTGCTACTGCCACCATATTACCAACTCTGATTCATAATGAAATGACCATATCTCAAAATTGACGGGAATGAAATGACTAACAATTCAGGGTAGAAAATTAGTACGGGTACAGTAATAACAGAGTTTTTGAGGCTATTTAATAGTGTGTGTGCCTCGTAGCGACAGGACCAATATAACACTTTTGGGAATACGGTAATGATTCAAAATTTAACAATTTTCTTTACTCCTTTACCGAACGAGTATGGGAATTTTCGCTAACGAAACCAATACATGTACCAATTAGGTACAGAGATAGAGCAGTAATAGACCTACAAACGACTACTACGTCAGCATACATAGCATCGTTTATTTTATTCATATGTGAAACACCTTCCCTTGCGTGTAAGTACAATTTGTTACGGTTTATTAGCACCGAGCAGTATTATAAATGCAAATTTGAAAAGGACCAATTATAACTGACTCTGGTGGGGGGATAATTTATGGTAAATCGTAAATTTACCAACTACTGTAACTCAACGCAAGCAAGAAATAGAGATCAAATTGGTAACGCATTTATCTCCTTCACAGTAGACACCCAGCAGTGAAGTAATAAATATATCTACTTCACTACGAGACGTACTGACACTGACTGACATGAGGGATTTAAGCATTTGTTTCGACACCATCGAAATTCATAATTAATAATTTTTACACAATACCTTGATTTTCTGCATCTTCGCCATCACCACCACCACCAACAGCAGTAGAAGTGGTATCCGATAACATGTTGGACTTTAACAAGTCAGAAGGGTCAAAGTTTACAACCATGCTACAACTCTATGAATAGATTTGCTCAGAAACAAAACGGCGACCACTTTTTTAAGTGTCACAAACTAACGTCACTTTCCAAAAAAATATAAAGTTACGCCGGCGAAAACTTCACTTGTTGACTTGTTATGGGAAACTCAAGTTTCTTCCACTATCTGTCACTCGTCTTCTACACAGGTCGGGAGTCGTACAGTATCGTATCGATGTCCTGTCCTATCTTGATACACGGTACAATTTGACTGATTTATTCACCACAAATTTCAAGACTTGTACATACATACAATCCATCTGCTAATTAATCCTGTCACATAATTTCTTCCAGAGTAGGTGTTTAAGCGCACAAGTACATAATGAGTAGAATTTATCGGAATTGAGGAGAAAAGCAAATGGTCGCGTCGAATTCGATCGATATGTGTGTAATTCACCTTAAAGTGTCACGTAACTAAACCAATCAAGAGCGAAACAACGTGTCGAAACCGTTCCGAGATCAAAGCAAGACCAAAAAGGTGGACGAAGCAGAACTAGTAAATTTATAATCCTATGTATATAGAATAATCGTACAACGTCGAAATCGCTCAGAAAGTCAGAAATTGAATTACACTACCAAATTCCCTCTCCGTTCGACTTTAATAATTTATTAGTTTACATATGAAACCAAACTTTAATTGGTAATTTTATTACGTATACTTCTATATGTATCAGGAGCAGCAGCAGCACAATGTAACTCTCCTTCTAGCAAGGCAAACCAAAGTCATTAACTGGCAGGAAATTTACCAGTGAAACTAACATAACTTGATAAATATTTCAGTTCTCAAAATTCCTTATGTAGAATCAACCAAACAAGTTAACTGAAACTGGTAAGGAGTCCGAGAAGTTGTTGCTGCGGTGCTTAGTTTATAAAAATCTCTTACTAACTGACGAATACATTGCACTTATGCATCCCTCCTCAATCTTGGTTGGATGCAGACATAGGGCCTTGTACACTATGCACATATACATGTAAAACTTGACAAGTCTTGGGTTTACTTATGAAACATTTTATTATACACCCGCTGGTCACAGTTTACAATCAACAAGAAACGAACGCTTTTCTTCCAACAAACCAACCGTCATCATATCATACCACGCACGAACAATCGTCGTCTTCTTGCATCCAAAAACTACTAAACTACTCCTCGAACCGACGAACCAGTTCTTTTTTGCCGTGTTGGCGAAGTTTATCGTATTTTGCATAACAGACGAGCGGGGTGAAAATCTTGAGAGTGTGGTCGCCTTAATCGTAACAATTTTTTGCAACATGGTTATTGTAAATTCCCAACGAAGCACATATTCGCTGTCTTGATAATGACACAAATAGCAAAACCACCAGCATAACACAAGAAAATAATTCTAAACTCGAATTTGGGATGATGATGATGGTGAGGCGGAGGGTAGGCCGAGTCAGTCACTGCTTCGTAATAATCCTAATCTAATTCCTTATAAGTGCATACGCCTAATTCCTTTGTTCCCCAGTCGACAATGTTCAATAAGAATCGTATCAATTTGGAAGTGGAGTGAATGTATGGGTGCTTAGGTTAGTTTAGTTGATCCAATACGACTTGGAATTTGCAGACGTTGTACATATATTTGAAATAAAAATAAAATAAATGCTCGACGGGGGTTGACGTTTCAATATTATTATTATGATGACGCTGCGAGGTATCAGTTGGTCTAAGGTCTAGATTTTATTATTTACAAAACACAGCGTCTAAAATGGGACCGTTTGGTACAAAGGCTGCTGTTCGTTCTTCCTTTCTTGCGCAAATGACATGACGTGATTTGTATTTGTTCTGATGCTTTAAATATGATATTTATCACGTAATTATTACGCCTGCCAGAACCGATATGGCAAATTATTTATTCACTACCAAACTAACACAACAATTGAATTCTGGCACCAAATGAGGCATTGTATTTTGGCAAGATAAATCGGTTCGATAATGCAAATTGGATCCCCCACTACTGCTCTGTCTGACTAGCTATCTTTAAGACCACCTTTAATATGTATGTACATGTGACAATGGGGTATTAAAGTACTCTCAGTTGTTGATCTCGTTTCGCAAATTAAATCAATCACAAACCAAGCCTTCTGAAGGTAGCTGAAACCACAAACTTTCCTATTTAAAAGACCACACCACCCTTCTTGCCTCGAATTGCAATACTACTGAGACGCTGGAAACATGTAGCGTATCGTGTCCTTATCTTTCAAGACAGAAGACATGCGAAACCAAGCCAAGAAATAATACGAAATAATACGACATACTTGAGACTATAGTGTTACGTTACTTGTATGCGCTTTACTTAATAGCACATCATTTACACTAGAGTGGTGAAAGTAAAGTAAACCATTAGCTATTTGTATGGGCTTCATTAATGCTATCGTTTCTCTGCTGAGAGGCGAGTAAACTGGGAAGACTGGGATTTTTTACTTATTGTGACCAAACACCAACCACTCGCGTGCAGCTGGTTTAGTCATCTTTCTTCTTCAAGTTTTAGGTAATGATTCACCAAGAACCAGCGTTGAATACGAATTATTGACGGGTCGTTATTAGGACGTGAGAGTAATAAATCAATCCGTAAATGATCATTTGCTTGACGGCTGGCACACACAACTTGCAGAATCGAAGATATCGTAAATGAAATCACAACACGGCCACACGATATTCGATTTCAAAATACCCATGTATGAATGTGCACCCACCCACCAACACGAACGGTAGTCACGGAATAAGTAATCAACAAAAACTGTAACAAGTCTGTCAACCCAACACAACCACCTTAACAACACTACCTGCCTATTCGTAAAATAATTTAATCTCGTCCTCCCTCCCTTCTCAACTTACTACTTGACTTTGTCGTCGTCGCCGCGATGATAAAGCGACTGCGGACGAGTAGCAAAAACTATATGTAACGACACATTGACACACGATCGCTACAGAAGAACGCTTCTGTGTACCAACAGCAAAAAGACACCTTGCTTCTTTGTCGTCAAATTTCCAATTCAATTTGTGCCACAGTCCATAAAAATAATGTATATATACCTTTTCTGCCCAGTCTTATCACAGTATGGCCACTACACAAAAAAACCTGCTGCTGTCTTACATCACATCAAGGAGGGAGAAAGGCGATGAAATAATCATTAAGTTCACTGTCTCTTACTTTTCATTACTTTTACGTCCGTCGCAAGTCAAAGCCAGTTTCTCTCTCTCTTCCTCCTAGTCATTACATAATGACATTGAGTGAGTTTTGACTACAAGGAGACAAAAACCTCTTCAAAACCTTTCTTGTTATTATTTTGCATTTATATTTTCTCTCAACAAAACAAGAACCATTCTCGTTGATGATGATGATTAGTCAAGGAGGCGACGACGACGACGGTGACGGGCACAACACAATCTTATCTTATCTTTCTTCACTAACTCTGTGAAACTTGCGATAAAGAAGAAAGCAGAGAGAAAGATGGAAGGAATGGAAGGGTAATAATGATGAGTGACAACAAGGAGGAGAGGGATTGATTTTTTGTCAAATGTCACCTCTTCACAAGGACGCAACAAACAAGAATAAAGCGACAGCGATTACACCAACATTAAAGTCATCGATGTACTTATGTTGTAAAGGTGAACGTCAAACTGTTGACGTTCGTTTAGTTTACGTGGGTCGGTCGGTGCTGCTTTTTTCCCTTTGAAGCTTTTCAAGTGCTGGTGAAAAGAACTCAATTTTATTTATTTTCGTTGTATGTAGCTTCTTTGAATTTTAAAAGTGAGAAGAATTTCATGTCGTTATTGCCATTGTGCTGGAGTATAACAAAAGAATAATGTGGACAATAATATTTTCTTCCTTTTCCTAACACAACTTTAACGAAACAATTCCACAAAAGTTACGGAATTGTTGTATGGCATCGACCCAGCCACAAACCCAATGATCGAGACTGATCAAGATTTTAAATAAAAATGAGTTCTTTGCAACCAGTTTGATAATTTATGACCTGCTGTTCCGTTAAATGCTAAATATCGCTAAATGCCGGCTGTAGCAATAACCAAACGATGTAATTTAAGAAGTCATTGTTATATTTCATTTCTTGCTTGCGTGCGTGTTACCCCCTCCCCAAAGAAAAAAACTCAATTCTTTTACGTCTTCCCACGTTACTAGTTACGTAAGTAATTGTTGAAACCGGTAAAGATAAATACAAAGTGTTTTGAACCCAAAACCTGCTGGTGCGCATGTATATGCACGATGATAAAGAAAGTACGAATTGACACACGACAGCTGCAGACCAATTTCTCACATCGATCACATCAAAAGCAACCCTGATCCAATCAAGGATGATCCAAATCCAACTTTACCGTGTAAATACTTGCTAAGGTCTACTATAGACTAACAAAATATTGCACCAATTTAACAACAAAGGGAAAACCTTCTCCCTCTCTCTACCGAAATCCAAAGTAATTAAGGATATGGACGACATGAAAGGAGACCTGAATCTCGATTGTCAACTCCACTCCTATAATAAAAGTTGGCCCCTTTCCTACTACCCCCACCACCACCACTTTCATCTCCAAAAGAGTAAAAGTAATCGCAGGTTTTGACAGCCAGCTTTTCTCTTTTGCTGTTGTAACCGCAATAAACGAAACGACAGTTCAACTCTTGGGAATCGTGGGCGGCTCGTTATATACGGGACGACTTGAACCATAACACAAGAGTCAAAGAAATAAGATAAGTCCGTGTCAGTCACAATTACGAAACAACAACCAGCCAGACGAACCAGACCGAGACGAAACGTCGGCGTAGACTAAACTATAACCGGTCCCCGTCCATAAGCTCATTCCCAAATAAATCTTTAATTGATATATTATGATAATGAAAACGCAACAATATATTTATGTACAACTTGTACGAACATAAATATAGTTGTAGGTACAGTACAACGACACGAAACAGAGTGTATGTAAGTATATATATCTACGTGGGTCCGTAAAGTTATTGCGACACACAGAACAACAGACACAGAACAGACAAGATTTTCACCACGGCACACTTTCACTCCATCACGACATGAAACATGAACTGAGAACGACGTTCGCCTTCCATCATCATTCAGTCACAATTCATCAGAATCATCCCACCATTTGCGACTCACATAAACAGTTTTGCTTTACATTTGTATTCCGTCAGAGACGATAGTTTAGTTTTAGCACTGGGACGACGACATCATCACAATTTCTAACACGAAGGCAAGAATGGTAAAGTTGGGCATTTGTATGCCTACCTACTAGAGATGAAATGAATCAGCCCATCCATACGGACTATGTGTACGAGAACTAGAGGATGAAGGCGACAGAGGATGACAACGTTAATTCAATTTCCACACTCGGTGCCCTATTCTCCGTCCGTTTGTACATCCAATCGAGACCCTTCTTCTTACTGGGAGATGACAAGTTTATAGGACTCGGAGGGGGAAAGATGGACTTTCTCTGCTTTCTCTCTCCCTGTCTCAACTACTCCTGCTGCTGATGATTCTTCCATTACTTTCTACAGGCATTACTTTGCTTAACAAATCTACTATCAAACTAAGTGTTAAGCGACTCTTAACTAGACCAACTACAAATTCATACCTAGTCTTCCTTGTTAAGAAAGACTGCGACACGATGACTAATGGGATGAAGAAAAGCGACATACATAAACCCATCCTACAAGAGGCTAGTGATTACAAGTGGGGCAAAAAAAATCTCAAAGTGACATGACAGACAGACAGACAGGCACTTACTCAGATAAAAAAATCTCTGCCGTCCTGCTACACTTGTCGTCTTTGGATCAAGTTAAAAAAAATCTTTTAAAAAAATCAAGGGAAAGCTTTCAAGGAAAATTCCATAATGCAAGAGTCCTGGACTAGAGCAATTCTGTAAGAGTGAACAAAGTTCTAGAAGACTCCAAGTTGAGTTCACAACAATAAATTAGGACTTTGAAAATCAGGACAGTTCTTATTAGTCAACTTATTAGCACATCTATCATATAAAATTGTGTCGCAATTCCTGCCCGACGTTACGACACAGAAAGATGAAAGGTGTCAACATTACGCAATGCTTACTTTACACTGCAAGTGTCAAAAGTCAATAAAATAATTAAAAGGAAGAACCCACCCAGTGCCATCATGAGTATAATGACTTCCGCTCGTCGTTACTTGCAGCACTACAAAGCAGTAATCAGCAGTCCCCCCACTTGCTCTGTGTGAATGAGGAGATTATATCTTGAAACTTATTCAATGACAACATTTATGTCGACTTCAAGTGGAGAGTCTTCTGAACGTGGTCGATTCCTAGTCCTTCCAGAGATCCAATTCCATTCAATAACTGGGTCTTTAACAGATTCGATCAATGTGACACCCACGAGGATAATGTCCAGTCCACCACACACACAAGCACTAAATCCGCTCACCCATGGAAAACTGGACGACACTATTTTTCGAAATTTTTTTAAAAATGGCTAATCAAACTGGGCAGAATCCAATCCTCCTTCCCACGAGCAGGCCTGTTTTCAACTGAACTGAGGAGCCAGAGACATAACTTCCTGTATTAATAATAGATATCTGCCTCACCTCACTATATCTGTTTTAGGACACAATGCGAATATTATTATATTATTGCTCTTCCTCCTCCACCACTGACTGACATAGGAGAAGATGCCATTCTACCACTGGTAGGAAAATGCTAATTAATTTAATCTGCGTCGGGGCACCGCTATTATTCCTGGTTAACTACGCAACCATTATAATAATATTACAGGTGGAGATGCCAAAGAGTCACTAATTGCTTTCTCTCCTCTTCTCTTTTGATGTTCGGCGCAGACACAGGCAGCGAGTAAAAAAAACTCCTAATTTAGGGCCAGGATAGAATTACGACACCAGTAATATTGTCGGTCGGAGATGCGAATGGATTATACGCCGTTATGATGAATAGTTGGGGGCCGTGGTGGTGGTGGTGTTACGACAATTATACGATCTTCCAGACGACGAACGAGTTAGGTGAGAAGTAGGCCAACATTCCAAAGCAGTTCAAGAATGACAATGGTCTGTACTACTGCTAGGCTTAATCGCACCACAAAACAGACCACCGCTTATTATACTGGCCGTGACACGACCCGCTTTTCGAGTACAATTGATTCTTAATGCTATGCTGGCGGGCCTTCTGCTCCTATTACCATTACAATCACGATACAAATCAGACCCCAAGTTTAGTCTAGGTTTTCTTTCTTCGGTATCCTTGCAGAGAATGGAGGAGGACCAAGTTCGAATTCGTCACGGGCGCTTGTACTACTTAGGATCCTTAGTGGATGTGTGATAGTGCAGGATTCGGCAGTAAATACCACGTCCTTCTCGTCGTCATTTTGTATTTACCAGTGGAAAGTTTATCCAGACAACAATTCTATTCAATGTTCAACTCCAGAGTCATTTCAACTTTTTCCCCCAACGAGGACACACAAACTTTTACTGCCACAAATAATACATACTTGACTAACTTGACTCTCGCTCTTTGCTCTATAGTCGCACTACAGGTTTACGTAAGTCAACAGCAATATTCACTTGACTCTCCAGCAGAAGCAGCATCATCAACTACTTACTTACTTTCACCCCTGGAGAAAGTATGGACTAAAAATCACCCACCTCACTCTCACTCACTCACTTTCTCTCTCTCTCCTGCCCGGTCCAGCCGAGTAAACAAAGCAATCAAAAATCACAACCACTTTGCTTGCTCTTTCTTCACGCGGTAATAAATCTGGACCAATTTCGCATACTAACAATGCGATGGTGTGAAGTGTAACCCTCCGATTTGGCTGAAATTTTAAAATTAGGTGGTCCAAGCCAATACAACTAACGTTTCTTCAGGCAGTTTGTGCGATGGTGAGAGTTACTCAAAATATTTGAGGTCAAAGTTCAAAAAACGGCCGACTTTTTTCAGGCGGAGTGAGAAAACTCCACTTCCATTCTCTTCCCCTCGCTTTGATTTTCACTCCGAAAAATAATTCATTTCAACAACTTTAAATTTAATTTTTTATAGAAAAATATTAATTATTCATTCCACATGTGACTATATGATTATCTTCATAAAAGTCCACAAAACAATACGATAAACTGCACCAGCTGAATTTGATGAATGTGGGATTGCCACAATTCAGGTCGCAACTAATATTTTTTTCTCTAAAACAAACTTCGCTTACATTTTTAAACTCGGGCTTTTCGTCATCACCCCATGATCCGCTTGAGTACCAACAATATCGAATCACAGGAGCATTTAAAATATTAATATATAATTGGATATTAGAATAACCAACGCTTTCGAAATGGAAAGCAAGTTAAGTTTTTCCATGTTTATTTGCCGTTGGCGAATTTATAAATTAACTTTTATGTAAATTTGTACTAGAAATAAGTAAAAATCTCACTTATTTAATTATAAATTAAATTAAGTATGTATAATGCGTATTAATTGCTCTTTAAGCTATAATTAATAATGTTTATTTTTTATTATTTTGCATCAAAGCTTGTGCTTGAGCATGAAGGCGTATGCATGAGCGAGACGCCTGAATAAAATCAAAGCGAGGGGAAGAGAATGGAAGTGGAGTTTTCTCACTCCGCCTGAAAAAAGTCGGCCGTTTTTTGAACTTTGACCTCAAATATTTTGAGTAACTCTCACCATCGCACAAACTGCCTGAAGAAACGTTAGTTGTATTGGCTTGGACCACCTAATTTTAAAATTTCAGCCAAATCGGAGGGTTACACTTCACACCATCGCATTGTAAATGAAACTCACTTTTATTAAAATACACACACGTTTCGTCAACACGAATTGAATTCCATGTGTGAGAAGAAGAAAAGTTTAAAATTTTAAAACTTTCTCACCCTGACTCGTCCTACCCGAGGAGGAGAAGGAAAAGGGCTGAAATAATGCATGGCACGATGAACGAGAATTTGTTGAGCTCCTCTTCACGCTTAGACTGGCTTGGTTCCCACACCACACTACCGTACCGTCAGAAATGTAGGAATGAAGTTGAATGATGAAATGGAAGAGGAGGATGAGGCTTTTCGATGGAATTTGGATTCTTTCTATTCCATTTTTACGTCATGTCCGTCAGGATGATGCCGTGCTGTGTCGTCAACCAACCACGAATTGGAAGAACTGACAACTCGAAGCAGTAGCAGCAGCTTCTTCTCTTTTTCCTATCAACAACCCCCTTACACGACCACACAATTTAATACAAACGTTAATACGATTCTATTACTGGGAGCGGACCCGATATGCCATGCACAAAGTAGTTCTTCAACAGAGCGAGAGAGCCGAAAGAGTGAAAGAAATAAGTTAACTTGGTCACAGCTAAATGCGAAATCCTGTGGTTTTCGGGTCTCATCTCCTCTCCAGTTTCTCGTGGTTCATCACTTGGTCCAATTTCAATTCCAACTTGTACAATACATACATCCTCATCTCGTTCTCGCTGACAAACGAAATCTATTCTTTTTGTCATACAAATTACTTTGTGCCATGCGAGCTAGCGAGCGAGTGGGATACAACACGTGAAGAAGAAAATCCGGCCAACTTTCTCCTCCTCAAAAGGAGAAGAAAAAGTCAAAGATACCTGAATAATGAGAATGGAAGAAGAGATCTCCTCTTTTTTCACCCAACCCACATTTGAATTTCGCCCAATTCTCGTGAATGTGTGAATGTGCAGATTCCCATCGGCTTTCACTTTCGCGAAAGGAGGCGATTTCTCCAATTTCACAGACATGAAAGGGGAGAGAGGGAAAGGGAAGAAAAATAAATGCCTAAAACCAAACCACCGACCAAAACCGGGCAGATCTGTACATGGCCCTTCTCGCCAGCCTTTGTCATAACATCGAGTTTCTCGTACTTGTATGTAGAACAATGGAGAAAATGAGAATGAGAGAAAGTATTAGAGAATGGATTCAACCCTCGGCACACCTAATGCGGTTGCACACTGACTCCTATACATAAATTAAATTGAACACTTTTCCAGACTACCAATAAAACCAGGAGGTAGACAAAGACGGAACGAGAGAGGAAGGTTGAGGTAGTAAGTAGTAGTAATAGTGAAAGCGGCAGTTTGTGGTGGGTTCGTCGGTGCCCGTTGGGAAATCCTACCCTATCCTGAAGATGAGGTTAGAGTTGAGGTTCTCGTCGTGGTGGTGGTAGCGGTATCCATACCTCGGAATTCGGAATCTATCTCTCCTTTTATCCACGACAAATTTCTCTTTGAAATGCGAACAAGAAAGTAACACGATACGAAGCACGAGCACGCTAACAAAAACATATTAGACAACACAAAACACTGCAAGACTCACAGTGTATAAATGACTCCAATTATACGAGTGAAAGTCAACACACACAACTTTCTCCAATCTCCTCCAGCCTAAACAATGAGATGCGAGATAAAATATGTACACAAACCAAACCACAGGCTCATCATTGTCAGGCCTTATCTAGCCCCAAACCAAAAGGAGGATGGACAAAGTAAACTCTGCGTTAGTTAGTTACTGAATTTTATGGTGATGACACAATATTGGAGACGCACCCACACACCACCACTAACTGGATGATAAAAGATGGGACAAGAGCTGTACCAATATTTGTCTTGCTCCTACTACTTACTACAAATAATGCTGCACTTTGAAACCCCTTCCTTCCTTCGTTTAGTCGGTGTCAATTGGTCGTGAAATGTGGGTAGAAAGAGATTCTAAATTCTTATTCACTAATTTACTCTCACACTTGGCTTAGGATTAGCGTTGAATATATTAGGGTAAACTTTGAGCAAGAAAACACTTAATTAAGCGACATTATCAAATAAAGTTAAGTAAAGTTCCTTGTTTCTCCTGCCTCAACTTTACTTTCACCTCGCGATATACTGGGGGACCTCAGACACACGAAAAAATCGTCGCTTAGAATTTCGCTTATTTCCTGATAAGCGAACTCTGGGGCAAGCGAACAGAAACTCAACTCAGAAGTGGGGTTGAGGTCGGTTAGCTCCAGTCGGAACAAAATTTTGCAAATTTCATAATTCTGGCCATGCTATCGATAAGCGAAAAACGAAGCGAAATTCTAAGCGACAATTTTTTCGTGTGTCTGAGGTCCCCTACTAATAGTTTGCAATAATCTTGAGAATTTAGTGTGAAAGCAAGGTCAACAAAATCTGGATATTTTAGCCACCTGAACTTTCACCTTTGGAACTGAAGCACGAGACGTAGTAATTTCTCATACCTTTTTTCTCTCCCGATAAAAACAAAACGGCTCGTTATTACGTTCCGTGGTGGTAGGAGAGGAGGGGTGGTATGGTAGTGATAATGAATATAAGTGACTATAATAACTCCACCCTAATGTTGTGACATGCAGAGGGAAAAAGGAGCTTAAAGAGAAAATTGCGAGTTAGTTTGTCATCAACCACATTTATATGGAGCTTAATTTTCACCAACCAAGAATACAATGTGCACTGTTAAAAAAAGATCTCTGTCTGGGTAAAAAGCGGGAAGAATGTGTAATAAAATAAAATTGGGACACTACGTGCATTCAGCAAGGTTAAAAATTGAGCATGACAGAAAGGTTCCCCATTTGTTTGGCTCACATACATGCGATTTCAACTATGACGTATTTTGTGGTGATAATTTCCTAATATTTCTTTCTGGACAGATCCTTACAGATTTTGACGCTAAATGACGAAGTTGATGACTACGTCATTTTTTAAATGAAAGTTCTCGTAATATTTTCATAGCTTTATACATATGCACATACATATTTGTAGATAACCACGAGAAGTTAAAGTATGCAGAGAAAGTCGGTTAATTCAGCAATTCCATTTCGTAATATAATGCCACGTCTTCAAAATTTTATTTTCATTCAGTTCCTCCGGTCTGAATTTAAATTAGGCACACTTTCTCTAGTTTGTTCAAGGTGAATGTATAGTCAAAGAGTAAACATACATGTAACACCCACTTCAAATTTAATGAATGTGTTGCAATATGCAATACTGAGACTGAGATTCGTATGCTTAAACTTTTACTCTTGAACTATTATGACATTTAATAGCACCGGAACGCTTGGTGTGCAGGTGATCTCGAGTATTTTTACGAAAGCTGGTCTCTCGAACTTTAAATCATAAACATATGAAGTTTCCGGTTTTGTACAATGTGAGTAACTTGAGAACCAGGGCGTGAAGGTCATTCTACAAAAACTAACTTTTGCTCAAAATTTGAAGTGAAACCTCAACCGTTTTCCGGAGTTATATTATATATCACAATCGCTCAAACTTTAAGTATTCAGTCTACGTATAATATCTGGCTAGACATTTTCTCCACGCGTTGAATTTTTTCTACCCAAAAAGCGACCCAATCCATCCAACTACTTGAGATATTAATGCTACATAAATCCCCTCTCCACGAATTTGAAAGGAAGAGAGAGCGAAGCAGCTTATAAATTATGAGCGCATTTCAACGAATTGGTCGACAAGACCTTCTTATGTTTATAATGCTCAGCATGAAGACGACGGCAATTTTCAAAAGTACCCAAACGAAAGATAACCCACTACCAGCTCGTCGTCACTTTTTAAAGGTAGACAGCTCGTTAGTATTGCAAACTAGACTTTCTCCAGTTACACAAAACTCCGTACTTGTCAATTACTTTGATGGCTCGATAATAATGATACATAAATTGTATACAAACTCGAATTGACTGTATATATTCAGGATTCGCTAACATTTTAAATCTGCCAATCCTATCCTGTGCTCATTCTCATTAAAGCGGATTATAAACTAAGTCGTTACAAATCTAGGATTAAATATTAAATGCCGGCGGTGGTGATGATGGAATTTATCGTATCATAAAATTATTAGTATGCAAAATAGTACGTAATACTCTCGATGGCTACGTGACTGAGAAGAATTGCACACTATATGTGATGAGATTTTAAAATTAATACGACTTTTTTTTACATACCTTCATTCTCGTCAGCCCCACCGCCTCCATTCACGGCACCAGTCGTGGCAGCATTCTGAGTTGGGGCGGAAGTCCTTCTCCCCCCAGTTTCGCCACGGAGACGTTGGAAAAAATTTAGTCCGAAATCTGCCAAGTTGCTCGGTCTCTAATGAAATGCAAAGCAAGGACACAGTATTAGTCATTCCATTCGATGGTGCAGAATGATGAAACTGTAATAAACGAACCTCTAACAAGTAGGCGATCGTAAAGTCCAGTAATGTCTCCCTCAACCTGCAAATGTAAATTAGTAACTAAAATAATCCGCACAAAATCAAATCAGTGTAACATGTAACTTACTCGTCTGGGACACGATAACGAGGACGATTCTCCATTTTGTATTTTTGGCAGTTTTACTTACACGAAAGCAGTCAAAGCACCTGTAAATCACAAGATCAAAATTTATTATTCACAGTCCACAGATAAACTAACGGAACGAAAGCGAAAGAACAATACGCTTTTATTATCATTATAACAAACGCAACAAGCCGTGTCAGAAGTCATAACATGAAACCAACCACGTTAAAACCACTAAAATAAACCCCTCCAATATATACTTAATAATACATGTATGCACTGCTAGCTGGCTAACTTGTCCAATTTCACCTCTCAGTATGGCGTCTCACTAAAGGAAAGCTAAAACTTGTGCAAACAGAGATTCGAATTTGACGACGGAATTTAATCTTCAAATCGATAATCCCTTGGCCCTTTATATCCAACAAATATTAGTCGCTCGGTCCAAGGTTATTATTAGCGTTCCATCCACTCGTTCAAACAAGTCAAATGTTTTCACTTCCCAGCAGCAGCAGCCTCGCCGGATATTATTTGGGAGTTGCTTTCCCCAAACAAGCCAGTATTTATTTATTTCTCCAATAATACGACACTAAATACTCAAAGAATACAAAGAGACACAAATTCTATCGCTCTCCAATAAATCTAAAGGGTGGTGGAGTAGGCGGAGACGGCTATTCAATATAATCCCGGTTTTGTGAGCAATTTCGGGGATGATAATTTATGAAGCTTCCTTTACACGGCTTTTCTATTGAATAGAAATAATGTTCTTGGTCGTCTCTTACACAAGTTTTTTTAGTCTATGAAACAGTATCCGATTTGTTCATTGACATCATTCACACTGAAGCGAAGTCTAACCTATAAGAACGAAAGAGAAAGTACGCTTTCACCCTTCAATTTCAAACTAAAATAAAATACCACAAAATATTTTTATGTACTTGCTAGCCATCAATACTCCTCTCGTTAACACAATAATCCAATAAGGAAATCTTCAGCTAAGGAAAAGAAACCCCATCCCGTAATCTATTGAAAACAAGAAAGGCAACACCACCTTACATAATTGGCCCAATTTTTACTATTCAATCTCAATCTCGTTAAAAAATTGTCTCCTGTCTTGTTATTTCAAAAGATATGAAGTTACCGACTAGCTAAATCAACACAGAAAGAGAGAGAAAAAACTATATACATATTTTTCACCCAATTACCACTAACCGCGATATATCTACGTATATATCCAAATATGCACATGCAACCAACACCACACATTACAAAATAATGATAAATTTCGTGTTCGTTAATATCATTGCATTTTCCTTAAAATTTTGCAAGTCAGTAAGAACACGCTACGTCAGCAACAAGCCGCACAAGGTAGTAAAGTTTAAGGAAAATAAGCATATTAAACTCCTCTTCAAGGCCTACGTACATGCGTTGTTCATCGAATTGTGCTGTATAACTTGTATAACTGCTATTATTTACTGCTTTCTATTTACATTTACTATTTGGTATCCTAAACATGCCGCTTCCTTCGTCACTTTAAGGACTTTACAGTTGTCAGAATTTTACTACGCAAACAAAAATATGGCAAAATTTATAATAACGAACTGATGAGTACATACGAGAGGAGTGAAACACCACTTTATTTCATGTCCGTTGTGTAAGGTAACATAATTTTAGCAAGCCAATCAATACACACCTCTCATAATCGGAAAACAAATAAATTACCGAGAGGCTAAAATTAAACAACGGAAAGTTTACAGATTGTAGTCGCACCAGAGCTATAATTTCTTTCCTCTAGAATACATTCATGTAGCAAAATTCTTTCTTGCTAGAGATACTGATCTATTTTGGTAGTAACGCATGCAACACATTACTTGCATCGTCCTTGCCTCCTCATTCTCACATGATTGCATAATGATTCTTTTATGAATAAATTTACGAGTGGAAAAATCTGAGAATAAAATACCCTCTTCAGCTGCATAAGCAGACTCAACCCAGAACTAAAAGGTGTTGGAAGAAGCAAGGCGAATAAGTACAAGTCTGCTCTTCCTCGGACAATTTTCTTCATCTACCAACTAAACCATTGTGATGCAAATGCCACACATTATATTAATGCAATGTACATAAACTGCTAAACTGGCTTATGGCTATCTAGCTATACGCGCATAAATAAATACCTATATGCACACACACACTACTTCTGGCTGGAGGGACACTGGTGTAAAAGATAAATGACACCAACACCTGCAACATTAAGATAGCAGAAGACACACAGAAAAGTAAGGTCGTTTTCTCTCTGTGCTAACCGAGTCGTGTTATCATCATGTGCCAACAGTTTTATTATTTGAACAGAAACCAAAGAAAGAAGCACATCAGTCAAGAAAACTTGACACGATTCAATCCTCCGTGACGACGATAACAGTATTGCATCCAACAGAAGCAAATAAAAGCCACGCTGCTGCCGCCTCTGCTAAAAAAAGTGAAATAATGGCAAACCGGAACAGCAGACCTTTTTAATGACGATTATACACATACTATTTGGAGATCGATGTATATGTAATACGTGTACGCTGAATTAGTTGCCAGTGTTGAACAAGACAAGTTACTTTCTATCGCACAAGCGCAAGTAAGTAATTACGCCAAGACTGGAAGATGCTTTGTTTTTTGAACGATAAGCAAACTAGACTTTTTCTTTACAACTATGACTTCATTTTATGTACTGTCGCGCAGGAAATTATTTATTTTGATCCCTTTCCTACTCTTACCACGGGGTTGCATATTAAATGAATCACGAGTTGGCAAGAACACTTTAACCGAGGAGGTAGCAGGGTTACTTGTAATGAATTATGTACGTACGAAATATAAACCCGGCCGCTATGTACCAAGGTAGGCTACATAGTTATGAGAAACATATTAAATTAAATGTGGCTTATTTCTTCAAATTAACTGCATCCGGCCATCCAACTTAAACCCCGAGTTCACTCCTTTTATTGCCCGTTTGTTTGTACCATCCACTAAAATAAAGAACTGTATGCAGAGATTCGCTCCATTTGCTATTTCCAGAGACTTTTTTTTTATTTATAAAGTACTATTACGGCAGGCGCTTAGAATGACTCTTTACACAAATATTACCACGGCCGGAACAGCCAAAATGTTGTACCAAACCAGAGGCGACAAGTATGTATTAGGAAAACCTTTCTTTCCTTACTAAGCAAAACTTGCCGAGCCCTAGAGCTATAAAAGTAAATTGAGCCTCGGAAGAAGATTTTTGCACGGGGAGAGATTTCATCTTTCGAAGTTGTGCAAGTCGTAGAATTCATGTGGGACTAAAACGTACATAGGTAAAACAGGAGAGAGTGGAGGGTGGAGGTTAGTTTGCAGAGAATTCCATGACAGGAAGGGAGTGGAGAACAAGTTGAAAATTAATTCACTAAATCACATCAGTTACTCGAGACTTGGCTCAAATGAGATCCAAATCGAGATTTGTGCCCTAGATGAGCAAGAAAGTTGGATGAAGGAATTAACGAAGTAGTCGTTGTTTTCCCCACTTCAAAACGAGAGAGAGAGAGATAGATGGGCACTCCGGGTGGCTCACTCAATTTCAGCAAATTTTTGGCAGTTGCTCGGTATACATTTTCAATTTCTGTTAACTAATTGTCAGTTTCTACATTTTCGATTACCAACGGTCAGTGTACAGCAGACAAGAGTTGCCACTTGAAGTTTATATTCTGTCAACTGTGTAATTTGGAATAGAATAATTTACAACAATTACAGAATTACAAAATAAATATGCTTTATTAAGTCGCTCCGACCGGGAGCGATGCCCATCTATGCACAAAAACTTGACCAACCCTGCTCTTTGATCTTCCTAGTCACTAGTGAAATTCATGCCTCGTTCGCTAAACTTGACGTGAAATGTCTTACTTTGACTCTACTTTCATCCAGCCCAAATTCTTCCTCATTTCATTTCCTTGTAGTGCAGCTACATTTATTAGCCTGAGATATAATAAAACAAGACTTTTCATCTTCCTTTATCAGAGTTTGAGATTTTGTCGCAGGTGAGGGAGCATTAATTCAGTATAGCGGCAGCTGCAGTGAAAGTGTCAATTTAATAATAACCTCATAATTGGTGACTGACTACTACTACTTAATGGGCTTTTTCACAAGACACTACACCCTGTATTGTAGTTAGTTGACGACAACTGACTATACTCTTAAACGGATTTGTTCGTATATATGACCATAAAACATATTGCACAAGACGACAGGCTGTTTTTACTCGTTAAATTAATTCTATTTCATGTACGTATGCATGAGAGTGCTACTTGTCACGTAAAAGTAATTCATAAGTCATTAACTAAGCTGATGGCGGTGGTATTATGCCTGGTTAAGTGATGCGTTGAAAATAGGTAAGTATAGTCTCACTATTAGTAAGGAAGAATATAGCTGAAATTACTATATGCTATTTACTAACTAATCCGAAAGGAAAACCTTCAATATGATCACAGAGAGAGGAGATGAGATGAGGAGGTGCTGCTGCTTGCTACGAATGTCTAATGTCAGTTGTCAGTAATTAGCATATTAAGTAAATCTCCACGACCAGAGCGAAATATCTTTGTACACTTTGTTGAATATCGATATCCGACATTGTATTACATAATTTCGTCCCTCAACATACACCAACGATATGATATCTTGTTTATAATGCAAATTTGCAAGCAGGGGTTAACGCAAAATTGTGCTTTGTACGGTTACAAGTAGACTTTTAATCGGATCGTCAATATCTATGGGACGGATAACCTAGTTTGCATGATGATGATGATGATGATGTAGTGTTGCAACTTTCAAAACATTTTATGCAAGCCTTCCATCATCATATTTTGATCCTGCCACTCCGACCGAGATCATTATCTCCTCATCCATTATCCATCATGTTTTAATGTTGCCGATCATCATCCCATATCACAACAACGCGGCGCATACATACCATGAAATGAAGCAGCCAATTATTATTACCGTACTCCAAAAGAGTGTGTATCGCCATCATTATATGCAACACGTGAAATATTGGGTAAATAATTGGTATAAGAGTTATACTCTAATATACACTCAAAACAATTCAGGAAATACACGCAGCACCAGCAGCGGGACACTAATTATGAGATGAGATGAACAGTATCTGTATGATATTCAGTTTTTATGATATTCCACAGCTTCACGACACATAAAGAAATGCCAGAACCCGGAAAAAATTTTGTCTGTTATAATCCGCCAAACTATTTGCATTGTTATTATAATTAATAACGACCTTATAACAGAAATCATGCTGATAATAATAATTTAAGCACAGTGGCAACCTTGTACTTATCTGATTCGGTTATCAGTTACCAGCTTGGATATTCATGGAGAGTAATCAATTTCCCAGCTCTCTCAATCCATTGGGAGATAGTGTTGTTGTAGTCAAATGCGACTTGGATAGAGATATATAGACTCGGATCGATTCCGGAATTTAGCAAATTCTTACTTTCCTCTGCAAATATCGTTTAATCACCATCAGTATCCTAACCTAGATTACGTGATTATGAGTCATGAGTGAAAGGAAATACGCCTCGATGACCAATTTTATCCTGACAATTGGAGAAATGAAGAGTGAATAATTCAAGTGTAGCCAGGTGTGCTGCTTACCATACTATTTACTACGTTGGTTGAACATGAGAGGCTATTTTAGGACGTAATTTCACAGACTTTTCGATTCCAATATGTACTACTACGAATTCACTCATGGTAATAAAGTTCACCTGTCCAATAATTGGTTCGACGCAAGTGCATTATTGTGTGAATACAAAATATCTATGCTGACGTCCTGTCTATCGGTACATAGTTATGATGAGAAAATAAATGATGACGTTTACACAAAAGCCATCCATGTTTACTTCATAATAAAGACATACACAATTTCAAGATGCTTATTTACTTTCATAACCAGATCCGTGTGCAGGAGGCATGTCAAAGTTTTTTAATACACCGCATACCAACTTCTCAGCATAAATAAATTCAACATATTCAACTTTCACCACAACAGAATGCCCGAGTTTCTGGAGAGTGCGTGGACGTGGGCTAAAAACTTTCACCTAGGGCGGAAAAAGTACAGAATGTATGCATATACATACCCATCATTGATAGATCATCCTACAGGCAGAGATAGAGAGATGTAAAACCTTTCTGGTAAAAATCGTGCTATATATGAGATCAAATAAGACCTTTCGTAACCTAAAATGAGACCGCCCCAACTTTAAATTACTTTCGACAACGCGAATAAAAGGGAAAAATGCAATGATAAAGTTTATAATGATAAAACTTGGACGGAGTTGTAATAGTATAAACACCGTGCTTTCTTTTTTTGTACCAAAAAAAGTCACTCGAAATGAAATCTCCAAGTCAAACAGAAACCCATTTTTGTAATATAAGAACAGTTAAAGTTCAATATTTGCACATATATTGTGCAAATTCGCATGACGCAAAGAGAGAGAATCTATTACTATCTATCACTATTAGTTTGTAGTTTATATTGCATTTTTTGATAAGAATTAATGAATGAATTAAATTCAAAATATTTCGCGTAAAAAAACAACTACTGGTGTTGGTGAACAAAATAATTTTTAAGTAAAATTTACCACATTAAAAACAGTGGAGCTGATTGCTTAACTCCGCCATTCGCATGTAACCAAGTTTCATTTGGACATGTTGAAATACAATGAGCCAAACAAAAATCTCTTAATTTATAACTCTTGTATAAAACGGAGACTGCCATTTATCTCTGCTCGGCTGGAAAGGGAATCGTGAAAAACCGGTTGGTGGGTTGTTGGATTATGTTTACGCTTGCAACAACCTTCTTCCCAATGTGATGGTTTAGTAATCAAATCATATTATAGCGAATTTACAGCCTGCGTTTGTAACAAGCTTTGCGAAATAACAAAGAAATTTTACGGCTGAAACAGTTGTTTTGTTTCAGAATCCAAATGAACAACGCAAAATGGGAATTATTCCTTTTACTCGAACACATAAACCAGAGTGTGTATCTACATTAATATTCACAAAGTATTTCATCCCTCAAAGTAGAAATGAAATGAAAATGAAGTTTCCGAGTTCCGACTAGATCGAGGAGATTCAGTTTGAATTTGAAAACTTGATATGATTGAACTGAGGATGAGTAGATGATCATAAAAGAGTGCAATCAGTTTTAGGCAAATGTAATGTTGAATTAAGGCAGAAGCTTTCAGTTCAAACAAAAATAGCATAAAATCAACTTTCAAAGATATAGCGAAAAATTATAATACTACAATAATAACAAGCACATATAACCCACGCATCAATCCTCCCTCAGGCCTCACAAGACCATCAAATTTGATTAAATATTACAAACACTATAAAATGGCAATGACGATTGTTCTACTAAACAAAACTGATTATGGACTTGTTTGGACCTGCTTTGGAGTTAATAACAACTAGAAGGTCGACTCTGATCAGTCAATAGGCATGATACGGATGACTCAATACTTTACAAGTCAGCCGAAACAAAAAATCATCTCATGTCAAAGAATAAATAATTATTCTGTACTATTATTCATCCGCATGTCCTGGGACTAACCTGACATCATTACACGAATTAGAGGCGCCGACAGACAGCCTTACAAGGCATGAGCGCACACATTCCTAAATAACTGGAGAAATTGACAATGCATGAAATTAAATGGACAAAAATGGTAACTAATTGATATTATCTATCGGCTGGTGGTGATTCATCTCACCGTCACGGACGAACAGAGAGCTTTTAATTCAAGAGATGAGAGATATTGATCCAACCTTTTCGTCAGGTCGGTCTCCTCGCCCTCCCAAGAAACCAACCAACCAAGCCAAATCATGCATAAGAACTATTCGTACACGTAGACGACGTCGGCCAGATATTACATAATTCTTATCATTGCATTATCTCTCACTCGTCTCAATAAGGAATAATAAAACCTCTTCCAACGTTTCCACTGAATACCTACCTACCTACTTGTCGTTCACTGTCGTCATATGTGTGTATGTGTGTGATTCATCTATTAAGACCCTGGTGAAAACGCTACCTGACTAATTGAGCATATTCATGAATCGGACAACCTTCACCGTGTGGCACTTATATATTTTTACCTCGCCCCCTCGTCTTCTTGTTACCAAAAATAGCAATAGAGTCGAAAATCGAAATCGCAGACACGCTTCGTCACGTCATTGATCGCCATTTGCTACCCAATTACATATAATCAAAGCTCTCGTGACATTTTCAAAAATTCTGTGAGCACATTCCAACCATGACTAACTGCACTCTGTCTGCAAGTTGTAAAAATAACTTGGAAATCAATACTACAAAAACTGAAATTTATTTGTTACGACATGTTTAACGACCCCTGTTGTATCTGGATTCAATTTAAGGAAATGTATATGACAGGATGAAAGCCATGGGTTCACGCTTTTATGCCGTGTCACGTCAATGAAAAAATGCACACCGTGATGACTTTTGATGCCCTTTTGCTACAAGAAAAGTGAAAGCTGACTTTCTCTCTGGTATAACTTCTAGTTCTAGTTTTTTTGACTTGACCCTGCCTGCCCTCGTGTAAATCTATCTCTCTGGGGTGGAGTTGATAGCAGCAAGATGACAAATATATGGCTGGGTGGGAGAAGGAGAGCAATTTTATTTTATACTTAATATATAATACTTATGCCAAGCTCTTCGTGCGCCTCGCTTTATTCGCTATTCGGGATGATTGAAAAGCTTTAAGTTTGAAGAGGAAGAGAGATGCTGCTGTTGCTACGACGTGTGTAGGACGACCCGCCCGTGGCTCGTACTTTAGTACAGAGAAAGAGAGATTGAGTGAGATAGATATTCTCTGAGCGAAGAAATGGGAAAAGTCAGGTGAACTTTTTTCAACGAATTTTCTGTCTTTAGACAGCCACGGACGACAAACGTGGACTATGCCGTCTTGTGTATGTGCTTATAATGTCCAGCACGAATAGGTAAGGGGAAAGAAAAAAAGTCAGCTTTTTATTCTCATGAAAGTCGAAGCCTCAAAAAAGTCACCAGAACAGGGCGAAGCCAAGGACGTGGTAAAGCAACCAACCTGACAGAAACACCCAGAGGAGAAAGTTCCAAGTATTTTCTTCGTCCAGATAAATCTGACTATATGCCCACCCGCCGTAATGGTGGGCGACAAACCGCAAGGTTGAGAGAGAAGGAGACGAGTTTAAATTATTATTATGGTTAAAGTAGAACTGAATTTTAGAAAAGATGGAAGCAAGCATGTTACAATTTTGTAATTGTGGTTGTCTTATAGACGCTCAGCATATGAATAATTTCAAACTGTTGAATGGTCTACTTCACAAACTCCAAGTTAGAATCTGAGACTGAATTAATCTCGTCAAGAGAAGTATTACCCCTTCCAAGAATGAGACTCTGATTTGCGGTCAAGAGACCAGGAATTAAATTATCAACTTGGATTTCACCACCTCCTTCTCCCACATAAGTTGGACTCTATCCAAAACCCTTCCTAGTATTATGTTACTCGCCATTTCGTCATTCCTACTGAGAATTTCCCACTATTTTAGTGTGCTTGCCTTAGTGTTAAAGTTGCCTTGTAGTAACGCATGACACGTACATATCTACCATCATGACACTCTATTCCGATTACAATAATGAGAATAATAGGGAAAGTAAAAGCACTTGCTCTTCCTGCATAAAGGCAACGGGTCGTCGTGGAAAGAATAATAAGTCTTAAAATTTTGAAAGTTTAACTTTCAAAAGTTTAACTTTTGTGGCATGGCACGAATTGAATGCTTATATATCTGACATAGCTCGACTTTACTCTCTTCTTCACTCACACATTCCTTTGACTTTGATTCTTGTCCTTTCACTCAAACCTAAACCACCACAGATCCACGCGGACAATAAAACGACCAGACCACCACCACGAAAAGTATCCATCCGCTTTTCCCTTTTACGTGGCGAAGAATCCACTCAGGAACCATGAGCGTCACAGAGAGAGTCACATCACGTCAAATGGGGTAACAATTGGATCAAAATAGACAGCAAGAGTGGCACACATATACATATATATAACCTACCATGCATTCTAGGTGGGAGTGAAAATGTTGTTTTGCTCGGCGAGGAGGTATATATTTTTCCCCTGTTTGCCCGTTCATTCCGTTTCACTCGCTAAATCACAACTACACGTATCCCACCCAAGTCAATTCAATTGCGACGAAATGGTCAAACAATTTCCAACAACAAAGTAACTCTGGGTACGGCCTACTTTATTTCCAGTCTCGTTTGCTCATGCTCCCTTTTAGTTTTAAAAGCTTGAAATGACATCAACTCTACCAGGTACACTAGTAGAACCTTACATAACTCTGCACATTATTTTCTCGTGTCATTGATATTTACATAATAAAATAATGCCATCCTTTCTCCTGGATCCATTTACGAATGGAGTGGTAATAATGTCGAAAAAATGTGCCATCATAATGCATCTCTACGTGTTTAGCTTCGCTCCACAATAACTAACAAATGGATATTTCTCCCTCTTCCAACATTACTTAACTTTCCTCTTCTTATAAACGTGGGCGGATTAGGTGGAGAGAAGGTAAAACTGGTTATGATCATCTAGTCTATTCTCGCCGTTATTAAAACTGCGATATTGACGATTACTTTATTGCTTTCCATATAGACATGTATAGCTCCTGATAATAATGTAATTTAATTTAGCCATGCTCTGCCAGCCAGACAACTGCTATATATTTGCTGGTCTAAAAGAAAAATAGAATAGAATTTCTGTGTGCTGCTGCTGTTACTACTACGCATCTGAACAAAATCTACCTGACACGGACATTCAAGGATGACGCTAATGCTCCCTGACCCACACACAATAATAAGAAGGATTCAACGGCAGCCACACAACAATAACCACCCAACCATAACCCGACCGACGTGACCTTCATTTCATCATAACAGGAAAGATGTCCAAGTCTTGTGGATTAAACCTTTCACTTCTACTTTCTCTCCTACGTAACAACAAGACCGAGCTGGAAATGCCGACGGATCCACAACAACAATAAATAGACTTTCTTGACAAACTTTCGCCCAATGAGGCTCTTAGTCATTATTCCGCCTCTTTAATGTCACCTCCGAGAGCCACGGGGAAAATAACAAATTGTGAATTAAATTCTTTAATTACCACCGTATGATGAGGACGAAACCCGCTCGCCACTAGCAGTGTAACCTTTCACAAGCGACGAAACTTCTTGTGCGTGCATTTATCACATGAAGGTGTACAACATACATACGTACACAGAACAATGAATCCTTTATGATAAATACACTCCTATAATTTGGCCCGTAGCAGCAGCAGAAGCCGTAGTCACTTCATTATTTCATTTCACAAGCACTTTCCTAATAGTAGTGTTCTTCAACAACGTCGTAAACAACACGCAGCACGTGCAGCCACGGAAAGAAACAATTGCCCCCCAGTCGCGTATTGCTAGATTCGAGTGAGTATATATTGACGTGATACGAGGGAATAAAATCGTTCTGAGGAGTAAATTCAATATTCAATAGACAACAAACAAGAGGGAGAGAACAGAGAATAAAGACGAAAATGAAATGATCCCACTTTCCACAAACCTCACAGACCTGGCTCCTTTCCCTCTCGACTTGACTCGCTATACTTCACAGTCACCACTTGATCTTCCCGTGGAGAAAGTTGAGTTTACAGAGTTTCGGTCGTCGTTGTACTTACTCACCAACCATTCTTTGATATGCTTTCCCTTCCCTCCTACTTTTTCCCTCTCTCCTGCCTGCCTCTCTCATTTCGATTTCAAGCTGGGTTGGGCACACACAGACAGAGAGCTATTTTCCAGTACTACCCACCATCATCAAATCCCCAGCATGGATCAACAATGCATTTTTTTGACATGGCATTTGAGGCCGACCAGACCAGCAAAGCCGTACCATGGAACGAGCGAATTTATAAGCTTTCACTTTTTTCACAATAAAGTCAGCCTCACCTTTCACCTCACCTCATGGTTCGATATGGATGGATATATAGATTGTCATGTTGAGTGTTAGTTGATGATGGGGAAAGAGCAGAATTTTCTTTTCATGATTCACCCAGGACATGATTGTGAACAGGGTCTATACTTTGTACTTTCATTCCCATTTCCCTTCAAACCAAACACACATACTGGATTTTTTGCAATGAATGCTCCGATAAAATTCATACTTTGATATGCCCAGGAATAAAACATGCTGTTCTTTCAATCGTGTAATTAACATTTTAACAACAAAGCACTCGGCTACCTCTCTGTATCAATTTATTGATGCCACGCTCCATTTCTTTTGCCTACTTTCTTTGAACGAATTTTCCACCTGCGTGAATACACTTTACGTTTTTAGGGCATGATTTTTCTTCTATTTACAAATGCTAACAATTAAGCGTCCCAGGCAGAGAAAAAAAACTCTAGTGATCATCATGCAGGAGAAAGTTGCTTGCAGAGTCTGAAAATAAGTCACATGCAACCAGCCGCTAAACATTTACCAGGGTTTGATAAAATAAACTATTACCAGGAGCAGCAAGCAGCAGGTTTGTGTATAGTAATCGATAAGCAAATCAATACCCTTCACTCTCTAATTCTCAACATCCAATCCACTCTTCGTCAGGTGTAGTGCAGCGCTCAGTCAGTATTAGTTGGCTGGATTGTTAGGCGAATGACGGAGGTTTGACTTGATATGAATTTGGTTTTGGTGGATGGATGGCTGGATTTGATGTGCGTAGCTTGGACTTTTCTTCTCTGCGCCACAATACATACCTAATATGCTACCTGCTGGGATTATCCATTAAATGAATGTTGTCATCGTCGTCAAGTAATAAATATACTGTTCATCTACTGACACTATTCTCGTCTAATTGTCAGCCAACAGCAGCTGCGTAACATGACTATATCTGTACATACGGTCGGCTGAATAAAATTCAGGTACAACGTGCCTCATCAAATATTCTTAGACAATCAAGCTGTGTTGTTTTTAGACAAGGTCCGAGAAGAGGAAGAAAAATATTATTATACAAAAATTTCCGACAACCGAGACGCCCAGTGTTGGAGAAATGTTGTGTCGGACGGAAGCATACGTCCCACTAACGCAGGGCTGTTTTATGAGAACGAGCGTGCACAGTACAGCAATAAAAACCCGAGTGAAAGTAGAGCAGAGTTTATTATGCAAAAATGGAACATAAGAAAACAGAGAACCGGACCTGCATTCTTCCACTTTTACGTAACAGCGTCCCTCATGGAGAAGAAAAGATGCCACGATAGCCCTACCTAGTAAACCAAACCAACGGTTTTATACTTTTTCTTATCCCTACTTTAAGAGGGGAAAGTCATGTCCCTTTGCGTCGATTCGCTCCCAGCAAAATAAAAAGTCGGTACAATTTTGGGCTGGACTTTTACTTTGTCGGATCGATTTTATACTACTCTGTTCTGTATCCACCAATCGTTGACATCTGTATCTGCATCTATGTATCTTCTTTTGTCCATATAATTTCAACCACACACAACTTTCTCCACCTTCTTGTCCCCGCTAAACGAGAGATTGTAGTGCAAAACCGAAAACATAATCTGTTCCTTCCTCCCTCCACGTTCTTACATTTCTAAGAAAACCAAAACCCAACCATGCATATCATGAAAGAAGAAATACCGGGTTCAGTGAGCAGCAGCAGCAGAAGGCTATAAGCTGTCAATGCCCGCCCGAAACGACAATCCCAGACCGGCAGCTTTAGCTTTCTTCGGTTTTGCGGTGGTGGTGGATGGAGAGGGAAACGTACTTTCTCTCTCCATCTTAAGATTTACATTTACGACGACATTACACCAGCAGGAGAACAACATTTTTATGGAAGCCTGCCTGGCTGTATCTGTCCAATCACCTCAAGTATTAGAGACGCAGGATTGATTGGATTTCATTTCGCCCATCGCATCCTAAACCCAACGATGCGAGAAAGTGGAAACTATGTATGTGTGTCTCTGTACATACGTCTGAATATAAGAAAGCGAAGAGAAAATGCATAATAACTATTCTTGTCATTTCGTACAATTAGGTATGTACAGCCCACCACCACCACAATGGCCTAGGTTACGCATGCATGGCACAAGACTCTTTATGTAATGAGAATCAAGAGTGTCGTCTAGCTCTATTTGTGTGACGTCAACAATGGCATTTTCATTCTCGAGGCATCTCTCTCTCACTCTCTATATGTCTTAATCTTTAATCTTGAAGCAAATAAAGTGAATGTCTGCTAGCAAGTTGGCTACATAAAATGAAAGAGAAAGAAAACATGAAAAGGAACGAAACTTGATAATTTCGTGTTATTATGTATATTTCCACCAAAATGATTCTCAAACTTATTGGATTAATTACTTGCAATCTTCTCCTTTCATTGAATAAATAGGATTTCAAATTTTCTCCAAAACATTTCCTATTACTGGTTGGTTGGTTTTATGCAGCTATTGTTGAATGAATATAAAGTATAAAATAAGTAGGAAAGACAAAAACTAATCATCTCAATTCAAACAACCGGAACGGAATTCGATTTCAACATATTCACCAGTTGTTCGGGACATATTGTGTTTTAAAATAGTTTCCAGTGCTTAAACAATTTTACTTGAGTTTAATACCCAAACCAAGCCAGAAAGGAACTCAATTCCAAACTTTTCTCGCTCCGATCCATGTAAAACAAAAGTTGGAATGTGTATCTCCTCAAAACTGGGAAACGAGGAATGAAGTATGAACACGAGTTCGGAATGGGGCATCCAAAATCGGGAGATTTAGAAAACCCCCGTTTTCGATTATTCCGGTATTTCAAATTTTGGTAAAACCGGTTTTAGTCCAGACTTTATAGAAAGTTTCCAAAAAGCTAAAATTGTGTTTTATTTAAAATCGAAAACCGGTTTTCGGTTAAATTGAAAATCGGTTTTTCCGATTTTGGATGCCCTACTTCAGAATTATGTGCAATACAACCAATGTCCTGATAAATAGTCCTCGAGGCTCGTATTTAAACTTTCCGGGAGAAATTTGAAACTTGAGTATTTCGCTCGTACAAAAGTATAACATATTCTCCGACAGTCCAAACTTTTTGTTACCGCTATTTTCACCCGGTTGGAAATGCATTATCAAGTTTTTCCCTATTCCAGGAAAATTTTTTGTTGAAAGCAATATTCTCTCGACAAAACCGCATGCTCCTGCTCGCCATAGCTTCATCGATAATTCAATCATAGGAAATGGAATGGGAAAAGCAATGTGTGTGGGTTTGATCAAAAACTGTATAGACTAGTACATATATTGTGGTGGTGGTGGTATGGCGGTGGTGGGAGGTGGAAAAGCGGCGACGTGGTGACAATTAGATTATCTTGACAAATTACGTGCCTACTCTGTGACGTTATCTTCCTGGTTGATCGAGACTTTTCAAGCAGGGAGCGAAAACGTGGTGCCCTTGGTTGAAATTTGGGATGAAAATTCTAAATTTTGTTCTCCCCATTAAAGCCAAGTCAAGAACAATTAATGGTATAGAAATTGATCGCATTACATTGCTTACAGACCCAGCAGGCCATGTAACAAAGTGCCAGCAAAAGAGAGACAATGGAAAATGATCTCATTCTATGCATGCAGCATTCAGTTTTCCAATTTAATCTCTTCAATTTTAGGTAGCAGTAATAAACCACAGCACGAGTGCAGTTATGGATGTGATAAGCGCTTATACATAAACTTTTGATCACTCTCAACGTCAGTAAAGGACAGATCAGATGAGTACAGACAGACGGCAACGTCAATTTGTACTATGATCAACGTGGTATACTTGCATCATCACAGGTCATCATCATCAACAAACTGGAAAATAATGGTGGTGACCGGTGTTGGAGTATTGAAGTACGTGACGTAAAAGATTGGGTTCTGCTACTTACAGTAATTACTATCTCCTGTTGCGAAAGATAACGATCAAACAAAACTTTTTACTTCCGCGACTCGTCTGACATGAAAGTCTCAAAATGAAACCTTCATTTTTAAACTATGCATGTATGGATGGATTGAAATTTGATTCAATTATTAATACTTTCATACCATTATTTATTATTATTTCGAATGAAAATTTGACCCAGCACATAAAGAAATTTAGTACCACGGGCCACGGACGAGATACTCAGGTTCTCATATTACGTTAGTTCAGATTTCAGGGTTGTGTGTTTTACGATGCTATGCATTTTTATACATGTTTATCAGAAGAAAGTGAAAGTAAAAGTATACCTACCTCGGCAAGGAAAATGAATGAGCCCTCTTTCTTTGTCAGCCCAACTTGTTATTTGTTCTCCTTTCTCGTCTCGTCGCCGTTGCTCAAGCTAAATCAGAATCTGATGGTTGATTGATCAACAAAGTTTGAAAGAGTTGGCGTAATCCAAACCGTTCTATAACCGACACTACTACTTTTCCTCTGCACGAATTCCCAGCGAAATTCACTTTTGCGTAAGAAATAATACTCTCCACAAAAGATGTATTTGGTTCAGTCGTCACGTGAACAATGTTGACGTAGGAACGTTTCTACGACAATTGATAGACGCAAGTTGAGTTGTTCCAACAAACCGGCGGCGGTGTACTTTTCACCGTCGGTATCAAAACTAAAAAGATTTTGGTGTCTGATTTGGTTCTAATTGGGCTGCTGTCGCCATTGATAGAAGCTGTTCCAAACTGTGGACCAAAAGCGAATTTAATAAATTAATGAAACTTTAATAAATTAATGAAAATGACTATAAAAGCTCTGATTATTTATTAACATAAACATTGATAAAGTATGAAATACACTTAGTTGGCTTGGGGAGTAGAGGAAAAACCCGATGTTGGTGGGCGGCCCCTTACAGGATTTTTGTAAATAAAACGACCTATCATTTAAAATATAAAATAATTCTTCTAATCCTCGTTGACTGGGGACAGCTCCCATGATTGATGCCGCATTCCCGCGTTGAACTGCCAAACTGATCCGTTGAATGAGAAAAGTTGTTGACATTGGTCCAGTGACATCCTTCATCCTCCTCCCAACATCTTGGATGAACTTCAACCCTTCCATCCCCCATACTCCTGATGTCTCGACAGCCACCGGAACAAAGATATATTGTTTTTCAAGTTCAGAGTAAAGTTTGTGTTTTTTGGTCTCGGCTAGTTTTGCTGCTGTGCCAGCATGTCTAAGTGTGTGAGAGAGATAAGAGGGGGCAAAAGTGTCTGTACATGTAAAGTCCCATATTAGTGAGCGTCCCTGTTTGTAAGGTATTAGTGTTAGACCATCCGGTCTTTTTCCATCTGTCCTACAACACCCTAATGGTTCCCTAATGCTTGGTATGTCTGCAGAAATTAAGGCTCTCTTTATTATGTCGTTACATTGTGTATGTCGAGAGTGCCTGCCAGCACTTTTTTTTACATGAAAGGCCATGTAATCCTAGTTCATCTATTTGTGTACCACAAACACATTTATGGGGGAAACACAATTTTAAACCTAACCTCAAACCAATTGCAATCCTAAAGGAATTATCGTCTAAAAGTGTGCCTAAATTCCTGGATGGTAAAGCTTGCAACCATGCACCTGACTCTTTTGACCGAGATGCCAAAATCCTAGCGGTATTAATTGGGGTGGTGGATGAATCCAGGATACGTGAACATACTTGATTAAAAATTGGGATTTCCCATGATGATTGAATAGAGGAAATTGTACTGCGAGGTAGTTCATCACAACTAATCGACTTCCACAAGTCTTGCGCCTCGGTCACAAGTGAATCGGACAAAGCAGTGACATATGAGGGCAAAATTAAAGAAACCAAATCTGTAGTGGCAAATGAAGATGCAAGGAAGCATGGAGTTGCTAAAGTTTTCGATTGTTTAATTCATTGACTATAAAATGAGTTTACTAGAGGGGAAATCTTATTTCATTTCATATACTATCCATATTTGATCTCGTATTAAACGAGTTATTTGACTTGAAAAAACTGCATTTCTTCCCGTACTATGATATGATGATGAATGATGTACGAATAAAAATTACCTTTCCCACAGTTGTTGAGCTCAACATGAGTAGGGTAGGATAAAAAAATATTTGTCCGGGGTATGTTAATTAATAGCTAGCCCCAAGTATTGCAGTAGAGTAAACTCTGATTTAATAAGTTTTAACTGACTCATTCCCAGCAATATGGTAAAAAAACAAGGACGAGAATTGGTGGAAAAAATAATTATTCCATTCCAGCAGATATGTGTGCGATTGACGATATTAACAAGACTAACTATAACTGGTAAGACATTTAGTTAGTTTGGGTGTGTTTGTGTTTGCAACTGCACCACATTTAACCAGTAAATACATTATCTAATTGAAACCAACTTTAACCCTAAACAACATCATATTATTGCATATGCAGCAAACCAAACTATAAAACATTTAGCTATAAACTCTACATTTATAATGTAGAAGAGCAGAAAACTCAATAATTGTATGAAACCACAACCACAACTCTTGAATATCATATATACCAGTAGAAGAGTAGTTTATTTAGTAGTAAATTGGGCCATACTATATCTACGAAGTGAAGATGAGCTTAAAACTCCAACTAACATGGATAATATACAAGTTTAAAAAACTTACTTGTTATACACAACCCCTCTTTTTCCACACCATCCATCCAATCCAGATCTTTTAATATCTCTGTAAAAATAACTGAATCCAAGAGAACAAGCTCAAAATTCTGTAACTCTGTCGCCCTTCTAATAATATGAGATGGTTATGTTATACAGTTTAAAGTTAACTCTGCTTTGGCGATGATCCGCTCTTCTATCGGCACCGCACACACAGTAAACACACGTAAAAGAAGTTTAAGTGAATCCACGTATCGTCTCCTTTCAATTGATTGTAAAGAAAACTTGGTAATTGGATTTCAACTCGGACTTTACTTATCTTCTCCTTTTAAAAAGAGACACAGCCTTTTTATTTACTAAAAACTCTCGAGCTCTTCACACACCAGGTTTGCTCTTGCTGGGGCACAAAACAGACTGAGAGAGAGACTAGCCGAATGGGTGAGAAGATACTAAAATCGAGCAGCAGCAGCAGCAGCAAAGCAATAGCAAATAGCTAGCATGCACAGAGAAACGAATGAGGATGAGAGAAACGACTAAAGAACTAGTCCGACAAGTATCGTATAGTTTTGCTGCTGATGCTGCTGGTATAAAAAGAAGAGCGATTCCAGATTTCAGAGACAGCAGAAGCTGAATCATGATATAAAGACCGGTCATATTGGGTTGTTGGGTTGCCTCATTAATTTAACATTTTTTAACAGTTGGTAGTGCAAAGTAAGTAGTGGAAGGGTGGGTATGAAATTGAAACAAGGTTTGTACGGCACTGACGCAATTGAATTCACGAGTAAATTATTGGCAGTAGTAGGTTGGTCTTTATGATTGGATTTAGATCATCATCGTCAATGCAATACTTGCGTGGCATAGGAATCGGTGATTACAGGAGAGACGTTCGGCAAAGTTGAATTGCATAAAGTATAAGACACGTTTTATTCCCGTGGCACGAAATCAGGATATCTATGCAGATGGATGCATACAGGCCAGAACAATTTTTAACATTCTGGGAATAATTTTAATGTAAAAAGAAGGTATATTTTAGTACTGAAAGTGAAAATATTCATGTAAAAAACATTCTTTTAAAACATGATCGTTTTGAACTTTGTACAGATATTGCATATACGACAGAGAGTCTGGTCTACATATAAAGTCACGAAATCAAAACAATTTATAAACTAGAACGGCTTAAACTTCCGTTGTTGTTTTAATAACGCGATCTTCTGCTTGTCTTCGTCAAACTTCTTCTTGAGCTCTTCCAGTTCTAAAAACAAGATAATTTCAATGAAACTGTTTATTTTTTAAATTCATTCATTTTCATTCAAGTTTACTTACGTTTAGCTTTGGTCGCCTTTATTTGGGCAGGTGTGATATTTAGCACTGCTTTCTCCATGCGTCGCTTTTTCGCTTTCAGTTTCTCTTGTGTGGATTCGGTCCTTTTGGTTCCAGCTCGTTTACCCCTGCAGAAAATATGAATCAGTTTTATTATCACGTGAAGTAATATAAATAGTTTATAGTTTTTCAATCTGTCTGCAAGTTTACTTACTGAGAAGTGACAGTCACCCATCCTTCATCGTCTGGTTCGGAGGCCTGTTTTTCAGCTGCTTTACGACGTATTTCCTGTTTTTCAAATTCAATCATGTACTGTTTTACATCTTCTTCAAGCACTGCGGGGTCAATTATCTGAGAGTTGTAGTCATCGATCCATTCTTTAAAGAGAAAACATACTGATCAACTGATGCTTATCATAACTTTTTAAAAATAGTATATTAATAATATTTATATCTATAATAAATAACTTACTTCGCATCCCAGCATGAATTTCACCATTTAAAAGTAATGGTTCAATTTCGTTAGTTTTAATCTGTATTAGCTCTTTGACTGATCTGATATCGGAGAAAACGACATAGGCCACCTTGTACCCGTCGACCAATTCTTTTTCCGAGGGGAAATACTTGTTGGCCTGGTTTGGAATTGAGAGCGTTGGCTTTTGGTGCAGAAAAATTTCGTCAATTTTTCCAAATGCGCTAAACATTTGCCTAATGTTCTTCTGCAAAGTACAAATTATGCACAAAAATTAGCACACGTTAACGCTTGAAAGTTAATTATATTCAGATTTAATCCGCGATAATAGATAATGCTCACCTCATAAACAAAAGGGGGAATATTGAGGATGAGCAGCGTCCTTCCTAGAGGTTTTCTTCTTGTCGGTTCGGAAACATCGTGAATTTTGACAAAAAATTCTCGGATAACTTCACTCTCGGGTTTGGCTTTCCACCGAAGTACTAAAACAGCAAATATAATCAAATTAACGTAAACTAACTTTCACCATATTATTACCATACTTTACCTTTAAATCCTGATATTTCGCCAATTTCACTAGTTGTCCTTGTCGATAACGAACTGGATTCTTGAGAAGTTGTCTCCTCATCAATCTTCTTCTCATTACCAGACTTTTTCTTACTTTTTGCCATCTATGTTAATTTGAATTTGTAAAAATTGAAAAAATGCAAACATTTGCTCGACCGAATACTCTTCGATAATGATGATAAATTTTCATTGATAATACTTAATTTAAATAAGAAAACTTACTCTGGTCTTTCTATCGGCACGTTTTCTCGCGTATCATTCACTTAATTTTTAAAATAATTAACAATTACAATTAAAATTTCGATACTTTCCAGAGTTTAAAAGTGAAAATTAGGCAAACAACAATGTGAATTGAGTTGGTGTGCGGTGAAACTCCACATGTGCTCAAATCTCACCCGCGCCAGCCGAGCCGGCTGCTCAAACTTTACATATTTAACGAAAGCCAAAACACAAAATAAATGACAACTGATTGAAGTTTTTCACAAAATTAAGTGTTTACAAATTGTAAATTACAATAATTACATCCAAAAATGATGCCACTTTTAAGACCCATAATTTTCCGACCTAGTCCTATTATCCTGTCAAAATCGACACGGATTTTTAATTGTGAATCGTTAAGTTTAAAGTATTGCTGTTGTAATTTTTCTAGTCAAAAAGCTGAGATCCCACAGACAAGTAGGGTCCCTAATAATCAAGGTTCTAGCTATGACACTACTGTGGCTACCCTTCGGAAGAAGAACTATATGCGACCTGCTAAAAGTGTGAGGGAAATTTTGACCAAATGTCAGGAAGGAGATAAAGTTCGTGTTCAGGTAATTACCTTTTAAATATTTTAGTTAATTAAGTATTTATACTTTATTTGTTGTGTAAATTGCACAGTGTAATTCCTAATTTGTAAAGTATAATTACAGGTTAACATTTACTTCATTTTTCAATTAATATTAAAAATTATTCTATGTATTCAGGGCTGGGTGAAAGGGCTGAGAAAGCAGAAAAAGTTTGTCTTCCTCGACATTTGCGATGGCTTATCGTTTCACAACCTCCCCGTCGTCGTTAAAGCAGAGGATACACCGAGTGAATTAAATATGCACACGTCCATCGATGTCTACGGCATTTTGGCAAAGTCTCCCAACAATCCAGCCCTTCTAGAGTTGCACCCAACATCGGAGATAAAAGTTTTTGGAGGCTGTGACCAACTGGAGTATCCATTCGCTGGGAAGTCCAAGTATACGCAGGAGCATATTCGACAGTTTTTGAACTTGCGGCCTAAAACCAAAAAGTATATTGGTCTTTATTTTCGCGTTAAAGCGGTAGCGATTGAATTATAATTTGTTGCTTTATATTACACAGGTTCGGATCAGTGTTAAGAATTCGCAACGCTACCACGCAAGCAATTTACGATTTCTTCAAGAAGAACGACTTTGTCAACATTCATACTCCAATTGTTACATCAAACGATTGTGAAGGGGGCGGAGAAACGTTTACAATTCGACCTCATTCTGAAGAGCTGCTTAAAGAAATGATGAGTGAAAATAAATTGGAGGGTCAGATCCAAAATCTTAATCTTCCTCGGGATGAAATTTTCTTTAACAAACAAGTTTACCTCTCCGTTTCTGGCCAATTCCATTTAGAGTCTGCTGTGGGGTGAGCGGTTACGAGTTAATTAATTGAAACCGGCTTTGTACAAATTTATTATTCACAGTGGTCTAGGAAAGGTTTGGACATTTTCGCCCGCTTTTCGTGCTGAAAACAATAAATCTACTCGCCACTTGTCTGAATTTTACATGCTCGAGGCCGAAATAGCTTTTGCATACGAAATTGAAGACATTTTAGAAATTATGGAGGATCTCGTAAAGTTTTGTATAACACAAGTTCTGTTTGAAAATGGACACGATTGGAGCATTGCAACAGAGAATGATACTTTATTACGGGTTAGTTTACATGTATGGATATATGCAGTATATATATTAGTTAGTGCTATCCGTTGTAATTTTTTGTGGTGTCAATTTGCTACAGGGGTTACTCGAAAATATTCTAAAACATCCCTTCACAGTGATGACATTTGAGGAGGCCAAACATATTTTAGAATCCAAGGCGAATTCCGCGGTGTCAACTGATAAAGGACTTAGCCGTGAACAGGAACTCCTCCTCGTTGAACAACTTAATAACAATGTGCCAGTTTTCGTCATTAATTGGCCTTCTCACATTAAACCGTTCTATATGCGACAGTGTGTCAACGATATTTCAAAAGTATGTATCTAAGCGGGGTCAACCTTACTTGTATCTCCGAGAGAGAACGATTTGAATAATAATTTGTTTCCAAACAGGTCTCAGCTGTCGACCTGCTGGTCCCCACCATTGGAGAGTTGTGCGGCGGCAGTCTGAGGGAAGCGAATCCTCTCCTATTAGAACGGGCTCTTGCGCGTCAAGACCCCTCTGGAGCGTTGACACGGTCACTAGCTTGGTATTTAGAGTTAAGAAAGTATGGTGGCGTTCCTAGTGGAGGATTTGGTTTAGGGTTTGATAGACTAATTCAATTAATGACGGGCGTTAAGACGATAAAAGACGTGTCCCCATTTCCAAGGTGGGCGCATCATTGTGCGATGTAATAGTTCATTAAATTCAGACATTAATACGATTTTTTTTACAATTAATTAATTTTTCGCCTGTTGAGATTTACTAATGGTGCTATGCGTGGATTCTTTAACCGGGGTTGGTAGCGCCGCTGCTGCTACTTCCTCTTCCCCTCGTGGCAATCCCTCACCGTCCAGCCCAAGGGCATCCAAATCCGCTTTATACGATTTGAACCGCTCTCGCCGCATATCATTTTGTTTCATGTCCTGGAACATTTCAATAATATCGGGATTGGAGGAGGGGTGATCGAAAAACATGGAATTCTAGAAATACGTTGATAAACACATTATATAACAATGATGTTGACCATTGACCCCTCATTGACTTTAACCTCACTATTGCAAAAGCAGACCCGAGCAGTCCAACTTTCACTCCGACTTTCAAAGTTCTAGGAAAATTCATTGTAAAAGTGTCCACACTTTCGAACGGGTCGGCTGACCCTCTAATTATGCGTCCGACCTCGTTCCCCGTCTCTATATCCACGATAGGAAATTGGGCGTCGATCAGCCACGAGGTGCCGCAGCAATATCCTCCCTTTGGTCCTTGTATGGTCATGACGTGTTTCCCAAATTCGTTCTTTACTGTAAACTTTGGCGTCCAGCCATAATATTTTTGGATTACTTCGCTAAGTTTAGTTCCGTCGGGTTTGTTTACGTTGACTCGCTAACCCAGATGCATAAAATTTATACTTGTTAAAATATTTTATTTTTGTATATATTCCAACGCACCCTTCCAGTTTGTCCAAAACAACGCAAGATCCAGAAAATGGAGGTCAGACAGGTAGTAATGTTATTGACTTGAAGCACCGGCCTCCCTGCAAAATCCACTATTCGGAGAGTGTAGACCCTATGACGCCCAAAGCCATGGACGTCAGTTTCCCAGGCGAAAAAAATTTTCCCCGTGTCGAGATCAATGATGTCATAATGCATGTGCTCCGTGAACGCTTCGTAATCTTGTGGTGGCAATTCTTGTGGTCTGAAAACGTAAGAACAACTAGTTAGACTGCAAGACTCAGGCTGAGGTCAAGGAAGGATCATACCGGACAAGAATTCTTTCAACTGGAACAAACAGTTCTAACCCGAACGGTACTCCAGGCATAGGGGATCCTTTTATTAAAGGCCGTAAATAATTTAAGTTGAATTATGAGAAGCGAAGTGAGTTATTTAATACCCAAATACATGTAATTACATTTTACATTACTTGGACTAATTTCTCGATAAATCTTCTTGGATTCTGCTACAGCACTGATTTCACTTTCATCATCAACGTTCAATAGAGTTTTCCGTATTTGTCTCTGTCGGACACGTTGAATCATCGTTTGATGGGTTGATCTGTATAAATGGGTGAACTTTGAAAATTTCAGATTTTTATGCCCGATCTAATTTTGAGAGTGTTTTAATTTTGTTCATCATCTCGTGTGAATTACTTTACAATTCTTGTATCATGTCAACCAGGGTCCTTTGACTGTTTCCTTGGAGGATTTCTAGACAGGGTCATGTCAGTTCAAAAATTCTCCAAAATTTTTTTTGCAGATTTTAAAGTTTGAGAATATGGCAATTTTTGCTGGGAGAGCTTGGTTGTCAAGAAAAATAAAATATTCTATAAAACGTCATAAGTGCATGTGAAAAATTTGTAGGTACCATTTTTGATACCGATTCTAGTTCAATTATTTTATAACTATTTTAATTTGCAATTAAATTAAATCGTTGTCATTTTACGACGGTTTATAAAATATTTTATTTTTCTTGACAATCAAACTCTCCCAGCAAAAATTGCCGTATTCTCAGGATGAATCAATTCGTTTCCTCTTAGGGTGCGGCCGTAACTCAGTCAACGAATTAATTTTGAATTATTTGCTAATTTGGTGGATTTTGCCAATCACTGGCACAGAAGCCCGAGTCAGGGGTTTAGTAGTTAACGATAAATTTGATATCAAGTGCATTACACATTTTGTTGTATTCTGATTATTCTGAGGATGAATTTGATCATCTACCCTCGGGGTGTCGCCATAACTGGGTCGACGAAAATTTTTTAAATTGTTTTCCTATTTCTTAATTGCTGACTAATTATTCTATTTTGCATGACAGTATTTCTACGTACACATTTTTATTTATTATTCTTTCGAGTTTCGAGGCATTCCATACAACGTGTTAACATTTTTCCCAAAGTTTGTACGTGCTTCAGTTTTAGGCCTTTTAAGGCCGTGAGCAAGAATTTCCATTTTTGCGTGACATTTTTCTCGCGAGGGAGATAAATGCAGATTCTCGCTTACGGATTCCATCAGAATTTGGCTTACACTTAAAATGCATGGGCATGAAGTGGTTTTTTCCGGTTTTGACCGGACAAATTTTAAATTGTTCACACAAGGAAATTAGCGGAAGTCTTCACTTAGACCAAATTCAAGATTTTTTTAAATGCTGTAAATTTTTCCAATTTTGACCCGACTTCAAAAATGAAAGAACCTTTTTGCACACAATTACATTGTGCAAAAGAAAAATCAAATTCAAAATTTGGTTTGTAAATTAATTGTTAATTTAAAAATTTGTGCGAGGGAAAAAACCACGTCACGCCCACGAATTTTAAGCTTAAACAAAATTATGTATGATGGAATCTGAGAATGTCACAACTTGACGAAAAGTGAATTTTACACGGAAATTCCTTCAGTTTGTTTAATAAGTCATGTATTGTGGTCATTTTGGTATAGGTGTCGACCCTTAACTCGTTGGACACCTCGGTATGTTCCCTTGTGAGTATTATGAAAAATCCTGAAACACGTGTTTAATGATTTATCTAATGCTACATAATTTTCGTGGTTTCGTCAAAATTGGAGCGAGACCGCTGGATTCATCGCATTGTTAGTTAAATGACCCCCACCGACCAACCACTTGACCAATCATGCCCAACGTAGATTGGATGTTAGCATCGGAATATTTTTCAAAATCGTCATATCCAGCTGAAATGTTGCTTACATGTCTTAATGGAAGAATATGGAATGAAATTGGTAAAATTTTTATCTGTAGCGACTCTATGGGGTGACGGGTGACCCATCCAGATTTTTATAAATTGCTTTAAAAACATTAAATCCGGCACGGTGATATTTAATGGCTTCTTATGAAAGAATATGAAGTTAAAAGTGAGCAAAGTGCAAGCAGAGTGACCCTGGAGACTGACCCATAACGTTTTTAGAAGTTGTTATTTCCATCTGAAATTTGGTATTTGGGGGATAAAAACCACTTCTCGATAGCACACCCAGCTTTGGAAATTTAATATGTTAAAGGTTTTTATGCCAAATTGCCAAATATTAGAAAATCTAACAAACATTTAACTATCCACAACGAGTTTGGTAATATTATGTCGGTCAATTCGGAGAAAAATTTAGAACTCTGACTCAAAGGACTCTGTCCCTGACTCGGCTATATGGAGTCTGTCTGCACTATTGGTTTTTATTGTGTATTTTAATTTCTTATTTAATTTTTACGTTAGTAAAATTGTAACGCACAAGCAGTTTACGTAAAAGTATGAATTTGTGGAATTTATGAACAGACAGACAGACAGACACATGGATACACAAGGCTGGATATTATAATATCCAGCTTTTCAAAAAATGAAAATTTCCATTTTTTCCGAGTTACGGCCGAACCCAGAAACACCGGCGTAGCCGTTAGATTGAAGAATCCTGCCGTATTCTCAAACTTTAAAATCTGCAAAAAAAATTTTGGAGAATTTTTGAACTGACATGACCCTGTCTAGAAATCCTCCAAGGAAACAGTCAAAGGACCCTGATGTCAACCAAGATTGCTTGTCAATTTATCATAATACAAGGTTACGACAGTTGCTTCGATAGCTTCAAAACCCTCCATTTTTGAAGTGCTAATTATTTGGGCCGTCGCTAACGGTAATTAAAGCACAAAAATTTCTAACAGAACGCCGAAATAGCCGATTTCACATTTACAACTGCACTGATTCTTGTATCCATGGTTAAAAAATTAATTCGTGGGAACGAAATGTTAGTGCACACTGGTTCCAAAAAAAGGTACCAGGGTTTTCAAAAATTGAAGTTTTTTCATCGTCGAAGTAACAATATTATTTGACACTTTATCATTCTATACATGTTACGACAAATGAATTGTTTCCAACACAAATTTTCATTTTTGAAAAACTTAAAAACTTAATGAATTCGTCATTGGTGACTGGGGCAGAAAATTCTTGGCGTTATATTTTACGATATCGTGCTGATGTGAATATAAATTTACGGAAAAAATGGGAGTGACGCGATGCAAATTTGCAGAGGTTGATTTTGTGTTTGAGACATGATGCATAACTAGATCAATAGTATATTAATAGATAAATTAGCAATAAATTCACTATCAATCTGATTAAGTTAAAACAAAAGGGAGATCACTTTATTTCTGAGAAATGCAAATTATTATTGAGTGAATTACGTAAAACTTGCAGCGGGGGGTTGTGGTATGGTCCATTTACGTGATCCTTGTGGTCTGTAATGAGCAATAAATATAAAATAAGAGATTTTGTTGTAGTATACATGTTCATTTAATAAATTATAAAAAGAACGTTCAACACCTTCATCTTATTGATCCCATTTTCGTGATGTGAAACCACAAGGATTATGTAAATGAACCATACCACAACCCCCCGCTGCAAGTTTTACGTAATCCTGGTGCTGTTAATACAGTGATTGAATTGGACTCCCAAAAACTTCTAACATCGGTTTGAAACATTTTCCAGTTGAATCTCCCAATGACTACTATTTGTGACATTAAAAACTTCATCCCATTTGTCGTTCTCAGGCTTAGACCAACCTCAAATTTAGAATTTTTCCATCAATTTTTACAAAGAACGTAGAGTTGACACTGCGAGGACTGAGGGTAATATCAATATTGTGAGTGCTTTCTAAATATATACATACATGCATGTCATCAGTCGTGCAAAATAAATATTACTTGTCATATTATTTTTACTTGGTGGAAGGTTTAGGGAAGGTAAGGCACTATACAGGAGACGCCGGCTCGTCGTACTGTAGTCATAAGGCTGGAAATGATTACTGCAGATTCGTTTGTCCTTTATTCCACAATTATTTCTTCCGCATAATTTATTCCATTCAGTGAAGAGAGGCGAATCAGAGGCCTCCCTCTGATTCGCGATGAAAGCGATGGAATAGTATGTCCTGCATACCACGAGTGTTTATGCACCCGACTACCTCACATTTAACCATTATTAATTTTTTGAAAGAAATATTTTACTGGAGAAAGTCGAAAGAAAGATTTTTCTCTTGCTAAAAGATTAATTTTCCATGTATTTTTGGACTTGGGGCAAACGAAAGGACTTTTGCCCCAAAGATTAAAAAGTGAGTTTTTTTTTCAAAATAATTCATTTGTCGCAACCGTATGGGGCACCGCCCATAGAAACGATGTCAGTTAATCGTGTCGAAGTAAGCATCGTGAAGACTGTGAAGAGACGAAGTTGCAGTTGGCATGTAGATTATTACAAAAATTATCACATAGTGGCCAATATTATTTTCTATCTTTCTATGGGGCACCACCCCATAGAAACGGTGTCAATTAATCGTGCATACTGGCAGTAGTGATGGATTCCCAAACGTTTCACTCTCTGATTGACAGAGTTACTAGTACATGAGTACTAGTAACTCTGTCGTAACTCTTTTAGTACATGAATTTATGTCAACTTTTAATTTATTCATAAATTACTACCAAACCCAGCCTTATATTTGCAGCTTTATAATTTTACATGTTATTTGAACATAATTAATTGGCCCTGTGTCCCTTCCCATGATGTCGCAATCGAAAAACTGACCTCAGATTCGAAATCAGCGACCAAAAAACTATAAGAATCGACATTTACCCAACCTCAACAACGTTGAAACAATAAATTATTAATGATGAATTATTTGTAACAATTGTAAACACGGAACATGTGAGGCCGCTTATCGCAGGTGCTATTAATAGCAGAACTTTCACCGGGTGCTATTAATAGCAGAACTTTCACCGGGTGCTATTAATAGCAGAACTTTCACCGGGTGCTATTTATAGCAGAACTTTCACCGCCCTCCAGAGGGTATAAAAGGAGCTGCACCAGAAATTTTTGTCAGTCTGCGGGAGGCGCTCGTGGGGGACGTGTCCCTGGGTGAGCTCCCCATTGCAGCTGCGCCCTTGGGCCGCCCTGCCTCTCTGGGGAGTCGGGTCCACCCGTGGTTTGTCCCACAGCCCCGACTCTCTTCCCGTTGGAGGGGTGGTCCGGGGGAGCAACGCTGCAAGGGGAGAGCCTTACGGGAAGGTCCCCCCTCCAATGCTCCTCCCACCAAGCAGGCTCACCGGGTGGGGAGCCGGCGGGGCTTGCCAAAAGTGCGGGTGGCGCTTGGCAAGTGAGAGGGGCTCTCTACCTCCAACCCTTGGGTGACGCCGCTCTTTAGCGATACCTCCCCTTGGGGCCGACCGGGTTCTCGAGTTCGAAGCCTTAATGGGGGCCGATTTACGGGTGCGCTCCCACCTCGTAAGGCGAGGGTCAGACGGGCCCCCTAGGGGAACGCGGTTGCAGGGGCGGTGACGTGGGCAGGGCTTTCCCGGTCGGTGGAGGTAGACCCCCCTTGCGCCTCAGGGCGCGAGTGGGGGCCCGCCCGCGTAGAGCACGAGGGAGCGACGTCCTTGTCGTGTGCTCTGGAAACGCCCTTCTCAGGGCGGCCAACAGCTCCCCCCCCCTTATAAATGCATGGCATGGCGACAACCTTTGTCGCCATGCCATAATTTCGCCATTTCTCGTCCGATTTGCATGAAATTTCGACAGAGACTTCTTATTGGTGTTGTCGACATGTCGCAATGCTCCACCTACCGCCACCACCTTGTTTTCGCCAAATTTCGTCGCCATGCCATAATTTCGCCATTTCTCGTCCGATTCCCATCTAATTTCGACAGAGACTTCTTATTGGTGTAGTCGACATGTCGCAATGCTCCACCTACCGCCACCACCTTGTTTTCGCCAAATTTCGTCGCCATGCCATAATTTCGCCATTTCTCGTCCGATTTGCATGAAATTTCGCACAACAATTCTTTTTGGTGTTGTTGACATGTCGCGAGGTCACACTCATCGCCACCACCTTGTTTTCGCCAAATTTCGTCGCCATGCCATAACTTCGCCATTTTTCGTCCGATTTGCATCAAACTTCGACAGAGACTTCTTTTTGGTGTTATCGACATGTCGCAAGGTCACACTCATCGCCACCACCTTGTTTTCGCCCAATTTCGTCGCCATGCCATAACTTCGCCATTTTTCGTCCGATTTGCATCAAACTTCGACAGAGACTTCTTTTTGGTGTTATCGACATGTCGCAAGGTCACACTCATCGCCACCACCTTGTTTTCGCCCAATTTCGTCGCCATGCCATAACTTCGCCATTTTTCGTCCGATTTGCATCAAACTTCGACAGAGACTTCTTTTTGGTGTTATCGACATGTCGCAAGGTCACTCATCGTCATCACCTTGTTTTCGCCATCACCTTGCGAATTCAAAAATTCGAAAACATGTCTCTTCAGAATGACTTATCTGACTTATGAAAAATCCAATTGTCTCGAAGTTTTAATTTCAAAATTTTTTGCCAGTTTTTGACATTCATTAAAATTACAAACTCTTTCAAATTTTTATTTTTCAAAAAATAATGCATGTGGATTTTTTACAAGTCAAGTAAGTCATTCTGAAGAGATGTTTTCGAATTTTTGGATTCGCGCTAAAATTCGAAAATTTACAGAATTTTCAAAAAGTGAGGTTTTGGCTGAAAAATGTTTTAAAATTCGCGCCATGCGCACAAATTAGCGCATTATGAAAAATGAAAAAATACGGGCATGCTTATTTTTTGTGATGAACAAAATAAAATTGGCCCCAACCAGATCTGAGTTGTACACATAAAAGACTTGCATTGTTAGTGCTTATCTCCCAAGGTTGCTCTGATTGTTCACGTTATCAGAGTTTTGTAGTGCAGTCGAAAAATATTTATGAATTTATATCGTGGACCAATAAAAAGACAATAATAATAATGACTTAAATTTAATATTATGAAAATCTCATTATCATAATATTTAGTTATTATTGGCACTACATACATATAATTCATCATATACAAAATATCTTCAAAATAAGAATAGTTAGATACAAGATACACAACTTTATTATTATAAATGTACAAAATTCGACAAAATGTCCAGACCATTAAAATTAGTCTCTACGAAAGATAAGTAAGTGCAGTAATAGGAAACAAATTAACTCAGGGACAATACATGAAAATTATTATACACACAATATTATTATTGTTATTTCATCATCATCAAAGCTTTATACTTCTTGTTTTCATTTCCGATCGATCGCAAACATGATTTTCCGCTCATTCGTACAGGCAATGACACGATCACAAAATAGGGACGCTCTCTCAGTAAGAGTTCCATGTAACTGGACAAGACAAAATATGGTCAGATTAATAAGTACCCGCAAGTACACAAAATATCAACACGTTCAGTAATTGTATGTATGCATACCTCAATCAGACTTGGGTTCCCTTTACCGTACTCCTTTAATGCTCCAGAGAGATCACTGATATAATTTAAAGGTAGCCCAGACGGTTCGATGGTGTCATACGAAGATATCTTTTTAACGGTGGAATCAAACTCGTCGCACTTGACACGACCGAGGGCGGCATCCAATATTTTTAACGCGAGCTCTGCAGCCTTCTCCCATTCAGAGTAACGAATCAGGCAACGCAGAAGCTGTGCCACATTCCTTTTCTGAACACAATGAAATAAATCAGGAATATAAGACAACATGGGAATACACGTAGATAATTAAAACGTTCTATGAAACTGATGCCCTAATACCCACCTTGTAAGATGCCACCAACCACTGTGGCAACTCTACGTCAGCCATAAGCAGTTTGAGTGTGATGGCGTTATGCAGACAGGACTCTCTCGGCTTTTCCTCTTGATTTAGATATTTTTCCAGGAGGCGGAACCCCAACTCGGTGTAGCTCGTTTCTGATGAACTGGCAAGATCTGTAAGATAAAAAGGAACGTTAAAATTCAGCTACAAAACTGAAGGTAAATTATCTCAAAAAGGCTCAACCAGAAGTATCCACATGGCGAAAATATACGCCAGGATCTCCCCCTTTGGGCATCACGTTGTGGACTAGGTTGCAACAGACATCTGTAAAATATGAGATGATTGGAGTTGGGTCAATCCCCCAGAGAAAGGCTAATTTAAAAGCATCGTCATATTGGTGACAAAGCCTAAGCATGTCGACGGTCCGAGCCGCACGGCGTTCAAAGTCTGAAAACCAAAATAAAATGAATATGAAAAGATATCCGTAATTTCAAAATAGTTTAAAGATGCCGTACCCATCGGTTTGACTGGAGTATCGTCTTCCAATTCGGCCAACATGATAAGAACGAACATCTCTTTTCGTATTTCGGTCATTTCTACCACCACGAGTTCCCTCTCCCATGGAACGCAGGGGACCGTTAATGCCTAAATGATCATACACAATCATCATACATAATTTCAATGAACAAACATTTATTCCCACACATACATACATATTTATATTATTGACTTGCTCACCTCTTCCGCGTTGCCTCCTTGTTCTGGATTGAAACACTTAACTTCTTTCAAAACATCTCGAATAATTCCTGTCTTTTTTACTACAAATCGACAATCTGTTGGAGTCACAAGTGAGAGACACGTCATCACATCTAGGTAGCATGCCTTTTGGGCGAGAAGGGCGTCCCGACCAGTACACTTGTCACCAATCCGCATCGCTTTGTAGTACATCGTCGACGCGGCTGAAGAAGAAAAATTAAGCAAATCATGCAAAACACACTTCGAAATTATTTACAATAAATTATATATATTATTGGTTTGAATAGTACTGCAGAAGATATATTTTTGAGATATTTGTTCTTCCCGAGCTTTGGTATGCTAACCGCAAACTTCATCAGGCAATAGTTTCAGAACAAAAATAAATAAACTTTATACTCTCACCTTTGTGAAAGTGATCGTTTGCCAGGTGGAAAACGTACAGCATTTGATACGCTCCCACAGGTTCGAGCGGATCGGCCAGATTCGCCTGGGCGAAGAGGATACCTTCAATCTGCTCCCGAATGGAGGAGCTCTTGTTGAACAATTCGTCCATAGAAAGACCCAGAAGCGTGTCCATTTCCCCCTTCCGTACCAAATGACCAATAAATGTGCGAAGGGATGCAAGTTTCTCTTGAGAACCAGACTCCGCCGTAGTGGGTATCTGAAATTAAATATGACGGACATGCATTACAATTAAAGTGTCGTATTGTCCTCAAGAATTTTAGCGGCACTAAAAGTACTTACTTTCATAACGTAGTCATACGCCTCATTGTAGTCGTCCAATTGAATGGCACATTTAAAAGCGAGTGTACACATTTTAATGGCTTCCTCTTCCGTCGCAGCGGCATGAAATCCTTCCATGGCCATGCGTCGGACTCCTTGCAAATATTCCAACACCTGCAGATTAGAAACATAAAATAGGAATTAATATATATTTTGCTTGTCATTCTCAACCAACTAAAAGCTCTTTTTCACCTGCAGAATCGAGATTACTCTGACATAGTACGAATTAAAGAGGGAAATCGCTCCCTCGATCGGTAGATCAAGCTGGAGCACGCGAGAGCAAAAGTACTCGTCTAAGACGGCAGACTTCAAATTTATACTGCACAAGTGGGCGATACCGACGTCTTCATTGAAGAGGCACAGGTTTGAGAGCCCGAGGTAGAAGTCTTCTGCAAATTCAGTAATTAATTAGCAAAATTACTAATCATTAATTTGGCAATAGTGTGCCAATTTTAATGTAAGTACGCACTCATGTGGGCTTTATTATTGGAGAAATAGTGGACCATAAAGTTTGCATATGTCTTCAGAATGTTGTACTGACACGAAACAATGAGATAATCCTCCATAGGGCGAGTATTATCTTGGAAACTGTTTGTCCATCTGCAAGTCCAAATTGCAATGAATTATGATTAGTCATACTCAACTAAATAGATAACTTTATATATATTTCTTTGACCCACATGCATCTTCCCGTCGCTTCTGCATGTGCCAGTACACTACATCCGCCGCCCGACGACAAACTTAATCGAGCCCGGATAGCGTGCGAACCAACGGACGAAAGACAAAATCCCTCGAGCAATTTGATTGGCCAAAAAGCATCAAAGTCGTCACCTCCTCCTCCTCCTCTAGTAGATGAATCCGAAGATGTTGCCAGTTTTAGAATATTCGCCACTTTAAGGCCACGCTCCCTCACAAAATCAGGAACTCTCTCAATATAAGTTTCTGTCACATCCATTAAGGCAAAATAAGCCGCTGTGGTCCATTTCGCGTCCTCTTGATCACTCCATGGTACCGCAAGTGAGTTATTATCTCCATCGCCTCCCCCTAATTCCGTATCGTCTCGAGATGCGAAGAATGCTGTCACCATATATTGTAACACAATCGTATCACGCGCAATCATAAATCTGTTGAAAACCAGCCATAATTTTAGTCACAAGGGATGAAAACCTCTGTCACACTTATGAGATCAATAAGATGATTACTTGTGTTGCATCAACTGCTGTAAAATCCGATGCGTGACATGGACCCCAAGACGTGACCCCATGTAAAATGTCGATGCATCGTCATCGTCCTCACCAGCACTGTCTCCCTGGTCCCAAGATGAGATCAAATCCAGCGTCTTTTTCATCGCGATTTCCGCATTGCCACCAAGTTGCTGTAACTTGCTGCAAAGAACTTGCACGAGTTGACGTTCAACCTATGACATTTTCAACAAGTTATTTATCAAATAAATTCTCTTGCTCGAAATTTAAACGTTTCGTTTTTGTATCTACCGTCGCGAAACAATGTGGATCAGTCGATAGAAGAAAATTAGCAATTTCTTTACAAACGTCTTGCAACTGAGAAATATTCTGCCGCAGCTGTTTTTCTATCTTGGAGATGTGGCTGTCGTTAAAGATATCTTCCAAGGACTTGACAATGCCCAAATATCTCGTGACGGAAACAAGGTCCTTGCGGAATTCGTCGTATTCATCCGATTCTGGATGGGCGTGGGAGGTGGACAGATTCAGAGTGTGGGGGAAATAGTAAAGTGTCTCCAAAAACGAAGTTGGGCGCAGGAACGAGATCCGACTTTTCTTTACCACACAGACCATGTTGGAATTTGACTCAAAGAAGAGTCCCAGTGGTTTCACAGTGTGCTGATAAAAGAGATTCAAAATTGTTAATTAACTTTTTTAATCAACACATAAATAAGTAAGATATCCATCCACTTACGATGTGATACTCTACACAAGAATTGTAAAACATCCCCCAAAATTTGAGGCTTAATTCAGTATAATCTTCGTCACTGATATCAAACTCGGTGTCGGAAGTGGCTAGAGCGATTTCTCGATCAATTGTGTTCATAGCAGTAATGCGGAGTGAGTCCCAATCTATATCGGGACGAATCGGTTTATCTTCATCTTTACGGAACATCTAGCAATTGAAATAATTAAAGATAATTAGCTAATCGCAACTCTACATCACAGTTAATCTGTGCACTGTAGTGCTTATACCGTGAGAGCTTTCATAATCGTTGTTGCCGTGAAGGACGAATTATTAAATATGAGCGACATGTAAAACTCCTTCGCCTCAGTGTTTGGTTCCGGGTCAGGGGCAGGGAGTGGTTCCAGCAAGGCTGATGTGAATGAAGGATGGTTCTTACGGGACGACGAGTTTGGCTCATCCAATCGATATGAATTTATAGCCCATTCCATCTCCTCATCAGGGTTATTGACGAGGGTGAAAATGTGATCAGAGGTGAGACAAAAGTCCATTACGTCACGGTCCTAAAAATGGTATGAATGGCAATTTGTAATTAATTAAATTAATTAACATTTAAATAATAAAATTGATAATGATGGCCAACAAAACTTACGACAAACTCGATCCGTTGTTTCATAACGAGCTGGAATTTAGGCGAACTTTGTGACAATGCATTTCCTCCCTGACCCGTACTAGCAGTTCCAGCGAGCTTTTGCAATTTGTAAAGGCGGAAACCATCTCCCGGGATGTGAATGGCAAACGACGGGTGATCAACATCATCGCTTTTACGAAGGAGCATACACGAATCTAAATACAATTTGTTTACAGTCAAATTCACTATAGTTAAACTAATTACAATTTTTATTACCGATATGACTATCTACTGCGAATCGATTATCCACCACACCGCAATGGTAAGAGTTCCACTCTGTAAAATTATCAAGATTGGGGCACGACCAGAGGTTTAATTGTCCATTCATTGCGAGTGTGACGATGTGAGTAGTTATAATTCCTTTCGACGTCGAGAAGAAGAATGAGAGTCCAATCACAGCGTCCAGAATGGTAGTAGGTGTCCTGCAACAAATATTTGCAACTATAAGTTAGTGCCCTTTTAATCACTCATTAAGCGACGAAAAATATCAAATGCATAATACTCGTAATAATTACCGCATGATCGACGTCGTTAACCCGGAAAACAGCCTCGTAAAGATGTTCGCCTGCCTTAAATCGTACCTGGTGAGGATGTCATCTTTCGAAATTTTGTACACATTGATGCTCCCTGACTCGAAGGAGTAGGCGAACAAACACTCACCCCCAACGAGAGTGGGAGTTAAGGTCAGTTCCTTGGAAAATCTGGAGCGAGAATGGGTCACTCCTCCAACGTAGGCGCAGGTGGCAGACAGAGGAACAGGAATGTCTGAATATTGGGAAGATAATCAGCTTACTTATTTAATAATTATAAATGAATTGCATTTGCTTACTCATCGCGTGCTCATAGAGGTTGAAAGAGCGGAAATTCATCACAGGTGGGTTAGTGATTTGATGAAATATTGAACGGTTTTTGTCTACGTCGACGCCAGCGGCTATACGATTTGGATGTACGAATACAAACCGGTTCACAGAGGTCAGCGTAGCCACGAGGATGATGACATTGGTTTCCGTTTCTTGAATCGTGATTGGACCCACGATTGGAGATCCTTGGAATATGTAGCGCACCTGGTTATCAATCAGGTTAAGGTGGAGCGAAATTTCGCAAAGTTCCAATGTGTCGTTGAGTGTTCGCCTAATACACATTAAATTTTCTAGATTGTAGCATAGCGCATTAATTAATTCTTCCTCTGAAACAACTTAGCAGGCTTACCAATGAATACTTCTATACGCCGTGACGCCCTTGGTAGACGCCTTTGCGGAGGATGCATTATTATTCTTGTAGGAAAACCCACCCGCCCAATCAGAGAATTTTGTTCCTTGAAACGTGTAGTGACCACCCCCTGAGCAGTAGGCATAATAAAGTTATATAATAAAGACAACCATAATTACTACAAAGAATAATTAGTTATGGATAATTTATTTTTAACTTTACCTAAATTCATATCCACGTCCATCCATTTTCCTGAGAAGGGTTGGTCGACCAAAATCTCACGAAAACCGGCCCCAGCTACTCCGACGCTATCCCCACCACCGAGCCCCACCCCCAAACCGAGCATCCTTTTACTTAAAGGATGGTTACGTATTTAGTAGAATATTTAAAAGTTAAACTAGGAGAAAGAAGGTGAATTATTATTTTGTCGTTTCTTTCAGCAGAGTGCCGACTTTTGCGAGGTCTCATTTCATAACACGCTGAGAAGTTTAAAGTTCTCAAAGTTCTCAACTCTATGTCTTTAGTAAATGAGCTGTTTAATTGGGTGACAAATTGCGATTTTAGAAATTTCTAAATATTATTTTTTTCATATTTTTATCACCAAAATTATCTATTATTTATAATGCATGCCAAGTTGGACAATAATATTAACTAATCACGAGGCCCGAATTGGAAACATTACTCAAAATTCCAACTTTCTAATAATGTATGCATGCTTTCTCTACTTTCTCCACTTTCACCATTCAGTATTCCAAAAATTGATGTAACCGGCGATGAAAATTGAATGCATTAAATAAAAGATAACTGAAACTGATTTTTGCTAGTGTTTTTCATTCATTTATTTCTCGTTTATATATTTATCATCGTCATAATAATTCTTTTTGAATTCTCACACATTTTAATACTTAACTATTTATTTTTTTCCATTTTCACTCATCATCATCATCGTAATTATTAATTTTTCATTCCCAAAAGTACGTCTTAATAATAATATGTAGATGTTTTTACGTACTTAAGACTAAATTAATAAACTAGATATATGTATGTATGTATGTATGTATGTATGGCAAGATTATTTAAGTATGTACCTAAATATCCTAGCCATTAACAGGTGTGAAAATTTGCCTTGTATGAGTTAATAGCTTGGATTGATTCTGATTTATTTCGTGGGTGGTATTAAAGCGTGATCCATAAATGATGTCATGGAAGAGAGGGTGGATTAGCGTTTCACGTGTCGGCTCCATTTGCGCCACATGTTAAAAGTGGGTGTAACCCGTGACAAGGAGGAGGAGGAGGAGGTGGATGGTCTGAAAAATTTCCATTATTTATGGATCACGCCTAAAATGTGAAAATGGACAAATGTTTACTTTTTATCACTTTTCTTACTGAAGACTACATACAAACAGTTGGAATAAATCATAATTTTACAAAGATTGATTATGGGATTCGTTTTGGTGTGGTCGACATTTAATAACTCTGTTTCTGCTGATTTATATGTTTTTCTTATCTTCGAAATGTATACGTTAAACCGTTATTTGTTAACCACGCATCCATATTTGCATAACATGCATGCATATATCTCATCCACGCAATATGGCAGTGCCCCACGTCTAGTTGATACATATTTTTAACTCTTAATTCGATATTTCTTAACAAATTACAAAATAAATGCATAATTCCACCAAGGGAAATACGTATGCATTGCAGCTGCTTAATTAAGTTGCATGAAATTACATACTGTGAAATTTTCAAAAAACTAGGAAAATGATGTATGTATAATTTTTACACGCCTTCTACGAATGAATAATGAAAAGTCAAAATACTTAATATGCACAATAATAATTCCCCATTAGCAATACGTACCATTAGTGAAATGACTTAGCGAACTCTGTCGAACAAACCAATACTTTCTTGTGAATGTTAATTATAAGATTTTCGAATATTTATTTTACTTTTCTTAACCGACATTCCTGATTCTTTTTTCTTTAAGGTTATTAAAAAGAAGGACTCGCATACTTATCAACATTTTGCTTGCACACCACCAAGTAAAATTAATATTGAATTGATTGGTAGAATTTAATACTCAATTAGATTCATGCTCGATTAATTATTAGTATCACTATCAATTCACTGAATCAATCATTTTATCACGACTTGCCATTAAGTAATTTATATTTACGTTTACCAGCGTTCATTAATTTCTCCACAGTATGTACATAATTTTACTTATTTAGATAGCACCATTGTCAAATTTAGTCTAGTGTTTACACATACGAAGACTTAATTAATTGGGGTTTGGTGTTGGAGTATTTTAAAAGCAAAAATGTGTCGCTAATGTAAATCGTTAAGAATTCATGGTCCTTTAATCATGTAAATCGTCATTATAATATGCACTCTCACGCGCAAACACACACACGCACCGCTTGCATTTAATCGCATTCTACTAAAAAAATTGACAAATATTCGCCTTAAATCAGTCCGTAAATTGATGTTGGTTTTTGGTTTGGTGTGAAGAATGAAGATCATATTTTCAGCAAATTAATAACCCTTTGCATATTTTATATGAGATTTAAGAGACCTGAACATAACAAATGGCAGTTATATTTTTAAATATTATTTCATTTGCATAAAGTCCTATAAATCGAAGTAGTGCGATTATAGTATTGAATCGATGATGGAACTGGACTGGATTTACATGTTATGTATGTATTTATGTAAATTAGAAAAGCAGAATCTTAAACTGCATTTATTTTTTAAGGCCATTATGTTTTTTTCTAGTGTCAGCCTGCAATGCAATTTAATTATGTAAACGTATCGATTCTCTGGAATGGCAGTAGCATAAATAACGAGTACATTTTTTTTACTGATTGACATTTTAACTGGATTATTAAATGAAATAAGGTAGTTATGTAGTTGTTCTATTAAATGGAAAGTTCTTCGATTGCTCAACCTTCTCAGACTGTATTTGGCAGTGGTGTATTGATTCTTTGATGGTTATACATACATATTGGATTGATTGATTTATACACTTGTCGAATATTGGTGAGAAATTTGGAAAAGAAATTCTGTGTTTTTGCAAATTATTTACTACTAAATATTTCTATTTCTTGGTCCTAAAATAACAGTTAATTATGCATTCATTCTACATATACTGAAAAGCAAAAAAATAAATGAAATAAATGAAATAAAATCACATCCTCCTAAAATCACAACTTCTTTTCTTCTCCTTCTCTTTCTGTCAGTTTATTGTTAACAAAAAACACAAGTTTATAATAACAGTCAAACAAAGTCAACAAAAAAATCATTTGTCAAATTGCATTTTGTATCATACCGAACCAGTTCCGACTTAAAGAATCCTCACATCACATTCATCATTCATTTACACAAAAACAATGACCAATTAAATATCCGATTAACTTTCGAATCCTGATATAACCAACAAATTTTGATTTTGTTATAAATTCTGAAAAAAATCATTCTCATTCATTACTCCGTCACATAATTCTTTTGCTATCTATTCTCTTTTCCTTTACACACACATCAACCAACCAACCAACCAACACATCACTGCTGATCTCTAAATATGGACTGGGCTTCAGTTTCATTTTTTTTAGCTACAATAGGTACGCATGGCTTATCAAACAGAAACAATCTATGTGTGGCTTATCATTTTTTTCTTACTTATGCTTACCTCATCACTATTATAGCATCTATCTAACCTTATACCCTCTCGGTTACTTACTTATTTTATAAGGTTAGCTTTTCGCTTTTATAGACTTGGACGTTTGAGAACGATCCAAAAATCTAACCCATTTCTAAAATTTACTTGCAGTGATTGCTGGTTTCTCTCCTTTCATCCCCATGTCCCCTTTTGCTCTCTCTCTCTCTTTGACAGATCGGCAGAACGTTAATAAATCTCTACATTCTAGACATTTTATTCCTTAAAAAGTAATAACTATAAAATTAAGTAATTAAATTAAACTGGATAATTAAACCCCTGGCGGCGGATTTATAATAATTCATTAATAACTCAGTTCTCAGACTTCTAATTGAGAATAGAATAAGGTAGTACATATGCAGTAGCTTATTTTATATTATGTATGCATAATTTTAGATTTATAGTAGTAATACAGTAAATATATCTGTAATGGAAATACATCATGAATAGTAGTAACTTTCGAATGTTAACATTTTTAAATATTATAGCATTCTAAAGCACCTTCAATTTCAATAGCTTTCAACTGTGGCGTGGCTGGCAAACTAATAATCAACAAAAATATTATTTCTCATTTTTTTAAATTATTAGGAAGAAGGATAAAATGATTTTCCGTTAGTATAGTGCACATAATGAACAAGTTAAATTAATTAATTAAATTTCGTAATCTTTAATAAAAATGTTCCAACCTTTTAAAATCAAATATTGTTCTAATTTTAGACGTGATATATATATTTAGATTTTTATACTGATGCATATCATCATTTTAAAAAACCGTTATTTAGTAATCAAGAAGCACAAGACACAAGAGAGGAGAAACAACAACGTTGTAGTCATTTTTTTAAATTATTAAACCTTTGATGATAAATTGGATTACTTTTTTTCTTACTAACGCTTAATAGTTCGTCGACCCAATAATATTTAATATTTCTCTACTCAATGAATCACATTAATTTTTAGTACCAACCGAAGACGAGATCATCATCATTTTGCAACAAATTCATTTGCACGTTATAATATCGGAGGGAATTAACAACTTTTATTTTACATGTAAAAGTCGCTACGTCTCGTCCATATGTAAAAGTGCAAATATTATTTGTGGCTAAAGGTGTATGGTCTCATCGCACGAGTTCGCACTATTAGCATTTGCCTATCGAGATATATGTATTTATATATTATGTATAATATATTTCTTTAAATGCTTAATAGACTTTTCTGCCTCCTCGTTCTCTCTACGCAGTTTTAGCATAGTTTTTGAAATCGATTTTTATATATTTACAGATTATTTAATGTCGACTAATTATGTACATACATGCATCAATTTATTGTTAATATGATATAAAACACGTCTAGCTAATTCTGTTATAAATTCTAAACTGAGTTAGAACAATGAACTAGCACAATATTGTTGTTCCGTGTATGTATGTGTCGGTCTGTTATAATAACATTAATGGTAAAGTTTTGGTTTGCCTTTCATCTCCAGTCCATTTTTTTAATTTTTTTTAAACGGTACTGGTTTTTTAACTAAAAAATAAAAAATAATCGATATTAGTATGTAGAAAACCACGTAGCATTTAAAAACAAATTTTTAAGTGGATTGTTGAACGTAAATAATAATTAATTGGAACAATGGATTAACAAAAAGGACTTGAACAAATATGCTTGAACACTATGCTCAACTAATTCTTATAACACGCACCTCTCAGTCGCAGTCACTAGCATGCAATTTATGTAATACATGTTCCTCTTCTTCCTTGTTCTCGTTGGGTTTGCTGTACAAATTAAAATGAGTTGTTGCTATTAAAGCTATATCAAGACTATGTTGGTATAGTAGTTCCATTTAGTTATTTGCTGCAGGCTTGGGTGTGGTTTCACAATTTTAAAGTACTTTAGTTAACAAAACTCTCGGTGCAGAAGAAGTTGCAAATGAATTAGTAGAAGAGCCAATTTGAGTAGCAATTTTCATGATGAACATAACAAATTGGATAAATTTAACATTCAAAAGACTCTTACTTTTAACAGAGTTTCAATTTACAACAACAATAATTGTCTCTAATTTGATTGAAGTGTATGTATGTAGATCGATATAAATATGTATATATCAAATTGAAGGTACATACACGTACACTTTCCTCCTTTCCCGACAACTCGCCTATATAACTCGTTGTGGAGTACTGATTTTCATAATATATAATAACCTAATCTTATTACGGCTAGTTACAGTTACGGTAGGATTTAGTAGTTAAATTGATTGAATGAAAAATGGCTAGATCAGGAGGTGGTCTATCCAAGTTACGCTAATTATTTGTTGGGCGGGTCGCGTTCTCGGTCTGACGACGTTGTGGCAGTAGTGGACGACGTAGGAGGTGGAGGAATATCCGAAACACTGGAAGAGGAAGGTCCCGCCGCACTACCGCTACCTCCACCCCCACTCTCCTTCATCTTATCGACGTAGTCTCCAAAAATATCGCGGAATCGAGACCATGACTTTTCAGGAATTGTTATAGCGTTCCTGAAATTTGTCTTCACCTGGGAAAGAAATAAAGCCATTTCATTATTATTGCACATAAATAATTTCATATTACTTGAGCTGTGCAACAGCCCGTGCGTGCATTGGGTGGTTGATTAGTTGTGTATTGTTGATATTGTTGTAAGAGCATGACAGATAGATACTGGCTCGAAATCTGGAATTCTCAACCAGAAGCATAAACAAAGGACGGAGAGGACAAGCTTCAGAATAAATTATGCAAATGGATTTCAAAGTTTCAAACTCGACACGAGGTATTAAGAGAAGAAGAAGTCAGCCTGTTGCAATAAGCGAGAGAGAGAGAGAGAGAAGGAGATGCGATTCGTTTCATGCTGCTAAACCCGGATGAAGAAGTCTGAAAGATTTTGGTGTGTAGATGTGAATGGAGTGAGAATGGAATGTGCACATATAAAACACTGCATTCCAATCTCGCGAGAAGATTTAACTGCTGGGTGCACGATCTGGCATAGTGTATAGTAAATAAATAAGAGAAAATCAGCTATAAAAACAACGGTATAGTTAAAATAATAGAAAGCGAGTCATCCTGTTTAGTTAAGTAACCAACATTTGCGTGCCGTTGCGTGTTTATTGTCTGTATTACAACAAACTAAGCAATTAATGCAGTGTTGAAAAATGCGTATACTTATTCAAATTCTTGTAACAGCCACCGCAAAATGCGTACTAAAAGAAGTATAGATACACTTACTTCCGATATCCTCATGAAGACGCCGCGATTGTTTTGTCCAATGTCGAAATAGAATATCTGCATATGTCATAAAATATATAAATTAAATGAAATTACACACACGTTAAGAAATATGTAATGCATAAACAGCGGATTATTATCACTTGTACTCACCTTGTTATCAACGCGAATATGCCTCCCCTCCGGTAGCTCGCCTCGAAAACCGCCGTCTTCGGTCCCAAACTCTTCTAACAGGTCGGTTAATGCGTCTCGAAATTCTATCATTCCTGGAGTATGAAACATTGCTATTAGTAATGAGATATAGGAGTGATGACGTTGAGGGCAGTATAGTTTATAAAAATTGAAACGGAGGAAGAAAATAAATTATTAATCAGTACATTTAAACTAAGGACCTATGTAAGTACTGCATAGTTATTGTCTGATAAATAATTTAGTAGGATTAAGTAAAGAGAGCTGCATCTGAGCTTCACTCACCTTGAGCTGGAATTGCAATCTGAAAAAGACAGTAGTAAATAATTTAGTAATGCTAGGAATGAAAGTTTATATGCATGTTAATTACCTGTGATCTAGGACCTCCACGAGAAATTGTTTGAGAAACTCTTAAAAATCTGCCTCGAGTATTTTCCTACAAGTTATTCAAAATTAGGGTTTAATTTTTTAAGGGCTACGTGGTAAATAAATAAATAAATGTGGTTACCTTAAGGTCAAGATAGTATCTCCGCTGTAGATGTAATAAAAAATGCCAATTAGTTGCAAAAATATATGTAATATGGATTTGGTGGCTATAATGCCAAAATCATTTAAAACTGGACTTACATTGGCCTTAACCATCACCTCGGACTTAAGTTTTCCATCTTCAGGAACTGTGTCGGGATTGGGCGGACCCAGGGAGGAGTAGAAATCACTGAATGATGACAAGTGATCACGAAACTCGGCCGCTGTGGACAGCGCCAAGTAGATCTGACTTCGTCGACCTACCCACGCAAAAACAAAAAATTCATCAATGAGCATGAAATGAACAAAGAGAAAGTCAGCAGGAGAAAGCAAGAAAGAATCGTTATTTATGCATCAAACTATTACCGTCCGCTCCGATCTCTGCAACTTTGATGAACCTCCCTCGTGGATTCTCCTTCACATCCAGATAGAACCTTTTGGACTGAATTTGGAGCATCTTGGAGGCCTTGAAGGTGATAAAAAATTATAAAAATAAAACACAAACGTCTAAAAAATCACTAACTTTCACTAGTTGTGCTAAAAACAAATTTACTAAACTTACCAGCTCCTGCTCCTCGTTCTGACCTATAAATAAACAAAAACAGAATTCGGTTAACTTTCACAATTTCATCAATTTATTCATTTCATTCTATTATTATTTCTCATCAAAATTTTATCATCCATCATCCGCAATCATTAAAAAAATTAATTATTGACCTAATCCCCATAACCAGTTGTGCTCATCAGACTCTTCAGTTTCCCTTCGATACATTTCTCCTACGTTCTCCTCCTCACAAACAGGATGACTTTCACCACTTTCACCATCAACCAAAACCACCACTACAACCACCACACAGCGTTCCACTCTTCCCAACAACTCTTCTTACAACTTTCCAAATTCCATTCTCATCCTGCTCTGCACTTTCTGCCAAATCACTCCACATCACCTCCACCAGCCTCCACTAATAATAACAAACAACAACCAAGACTTATTAATAATAATCTTGCTCTGATGTTTGCTACTGCTGCTGCTACGGACTTTTATAATAATCAACCCATATTATTATTATTATTATTGAGTAATTATTATTTTGCGTGGAATTTTAATTGTCCTCTCGTCAAACTCGAAGGGAAAACTTCCTTATTTTGGTTCTTGAGTAACCACTCTTTCCACGACATGAGGGCTACACAACGCTGATTTATCCTTAGTTGAACAAACTTTATGACCATTGACCAAGTTAAAGTGTACATATGTAAACTTGTGAAATTCCGTCACCACCACCAACACAACATATTTTACGTACAACTCTTCGATACTACGCACTATCAGAGAAAGGACTGCATAACATGAGATTCTTCTTGTCTATTTGTTGGACACACAGGTGATCGATGATTCAATATGTATTAGATATTCATTCGCAAAGTAAGAAATTCCAAGCAACAATGCATATGTGAAGAAACCAATCCAATATCCTTTTCTTCCTTCATGGCTTCTCTCAATATTTTGCCATATAAGGTGAGTTTTTGTTGTTAGTTGTTGCAAGTCTTCTTCGTCTACATACTTCAAGAGGCAATTTGATAAAGAAAATATACTATTCACTGTTCCACCATAAAATAAATCCTTGCCAATTATCACAGTAATTAAATTATCAGTCGCACCGTGAAAGGTGCTGCGTGTACTTTATTATCAATCCGGGCGTCAATAAATTAATGTCGACGAGCGTCGTCGTCACCCAACAGATGATCACCACCACTACCTATTTACGTCTCAACAACAACAACAATTTGTGCTACCACCACTGATGATTAGTTCCTTCTGTTTGGAAGGATTCTTGCGTCTCTCTCTGAAGGTTCATGACAAAGCAATGGGATTTTTATGCCGTGTGTATTTCGACATCTTGGTCGTCGTCGTCGCAAAGAAGAAGTGCGAAGGAATCCGACTGACTAAACCAAAGGAAACGCTTGTACATAAAGTAAATTCTCGTATTTACAAGCACAAGTGATGATGATGACTGAGGAGGAAGGAGATGATGTGAATAGTGAATTTTTAACTTAGCTGCGTATTATAACCCAAGTTGTTGTAGTATGTATGTAGTACATACTAGTGTTTGTATGTATTCCTTCTCAAACTATTTCTTTCATTCAGCTTTTCAGTAAACGTAGCTCTTCTCGTACGTAACCTGTACATGTATCCATACACATTCAGTCAGCAGATAGTAGGAGATGCTCCCCATCTCTTAAAAACACTGCCTCCCAGTCTGGTAACTTGTTGTTACATGGGCTCCGCACCATAGTTTTGCGTTCGTATGTCATGTCGAATTGAATCTGTTAACCGGGAGAGGATCCATCCATCCATCTATTCATTCTGCTCCTCTGCCGTCGTTGTCGTAATGTGCGTACAATTGTGCGTAGCTTTTTTATCTTTCGACTAACCAATGATGGTTCTGCTGCACTCACAAATATTTACATGCGACTTTTTAGCCGTGCCATTCCTCCACCCATCCGCGTCCCTCGAGAGAGAGAAGAAGCTATGTTACGTACATAATCTGTTTCGTGAATGAAGAATACGTACGCACACATACAGTTCAAGCGTAGGGATAAGTTGTCTGTATATAGCAATATAGCTGTGTAAAGAAGATAGAAAAATGCAGTTCAGTTAGTTAGTTAGTTGTTTAATGTATTTTTCCGATCCAATCCCCACATAGACAGTAAAGTAGTTGGTCTGGCATGGCTTCTTTGGCACAAAGCGATTCTTTCCAGCCAGCTTATGGCTTATCTTACGCAGATATCTACCTATTGAAGAAAGGAGAGAGGAGGATGGTGGTAATAAAATACAGCATATTCACGCTATTTCTACGCATATACGCGTCTTACGCAAAGCACGATTTTTTGTGCCCGATGCCGACACGACACCAACCAATTCGGTAAAAACCAATGGGATTCTAGTGATGGTGCAAAGTAAAAGAGTAAAAGAAATGCCAATAGTTTCTTTAACCGAAGAATCCTCTCCTAAGTAACTGCGACTCAGTGAACACACCAACCGGCACATGTACATCGGCAGCAGCAGCAGTTGCAGCAATTTACTACAAATAAGTATAATGGAAAACTGATCTTTTAATCCCAATTAGGCTTCTTGTTCTTCCCTCTTTGTTTTACGGAAGTCGTTATGTTGCAGAAAATTGGGGATGAGCCTTTTGTTCCTTATTCCTTGGTACAGAAAAAAATCTGTCGAATACGTATAATTACACCAAGGGAAATATGCAACCACACACGATTTCATTTCCATCCTCTGAAGGAAGGAAGGCGAACGAGCCGTATAAAAATACTTTCTTCTCCGCCGTCCATACATAATCGATTATTATGCATGTTTTTCTTTTGAGGGATGAATGCACAATCTCATTTAGTGACTCAATCGGTCAACTTATTGGACTTGGCCACACCTCGTTGTTCGTCTTTTTTTATCCGCCGTGTATCTATCTCTCTCTCTCTTGTAGATGCATGTTCGAACTTGATTGAACTCGAATAACACTTGTCAATAAATTAACACCAGCATCCATCCATCCATCCATTCCTCCATCATCAGAGGAAAAGAGAGAGACTAATAATAAAGACGGCGTGCTGAGTTGGAAATATTTCAATTTATCCCCCTTTCCTCCTCCTCGTCGTGGTCCATGTGTTGAATGGTTCGATTCCATTTTATTTTACTTAATGGTGACGACGACGATAATGTCGATAATGAACTTTAAACTGGCATTTATTTATCTCCGATACTACATCCTCATTCCACCTTTCTCATTAAAACTTGCACGCAAGATAAGACCGACGCAAACTGAGGGTGTATTTATCACTAACTAACTAACTAACTAACAACCCTATACAAATCTATAAAATATAACCTTTTACTGGGCTTGCTTACTCACGTCATTTCATCACATCATCAGCATCTAAATTCGAGTAAAAACCTCTAAATAGTTGCCAGATAAAAGTAAATGTTCCTTAAAAACCCATGATGTCATTGCCATACTAAATTTTAAACTTTTATTTCCGTACCATTTTTTTTCTTTTACCAAACTGAATGAAGACAGGTCATGCTTGGTATGCACAATGCAAGGGATGCGTGATGTATGCACACTTGTCTAAAAACCAAATTAAATAACAACCACTACTACTATTCTAAACGAGCGACATAAATAATTTTGCCATGAACTGTAACCAACAATCTTTAAAAAAAACAGGAGATGATGATGATTCCTATCAAAGAAATAAACATTTTAATAAAACACGGATGAATTACTACTTCAAACCGTCTGGAAAATGATCACTTTAAAAAATCAGCCCTGTTACACAGAGATTTCTTCAACTCTTGTCATTTCATGCATTCAGACACAATCGCTTAGAGAACGAGATCAAAAAAACTATTGACGAAAACACTATAACTCGAACGCATCAGTCTATTTGCACTTGCACCCGTCCTCCTGTATCACACACATCCTGTTTCTTTTGATCTCATAAAATAATTCTGCGTGCTTCCTTAATTCTGCGTGCTTCCTTAAGACTCGCTCGCATAATAAAGAACATCGCTAACTAACTAAACTGTGTACATGGACGCATTGCAGCAATATCACCTATGTATCTCCACCACGGCTAACATCTAATGCACTATCCTAAGTTAGGCTAAACGCTATGTGATGCATTGCACTGCCAACTCCTGCTGCTGCTATTTGCTATTGAATTTTTATCATCCATCCACCTTCTTCCCACAGTATAATAACATGAGTTGCATGTAGCTGGTTGATATTATGGTACTACTACTACAAGCTGCTTGATGCGAGTTCGACCTTGCAGGTCATTAAACCTCCACCACCACCACGTGCCAGTGCGTAAGTAAAGTGCGTTTAGTCACTTGCATGCAACTTAGAGGAGGGGGAGGAATGTCGTGCATGTAATAATTATATGCAAACATAGGTACAAGATGCGTTATTTAATTATGATCCGTTCCGGAAAAGGTTGTTAAAATTATTATACGAGTTAAACGATTTTTTTTCGCAAGAAACAAATTTACAATTCTGGAGCAGAGTGTAATAAGGAGGCCATTTATTAGACAAAGGAGTCTCCCAATCAATTTAGACATTCGTTTTGTTCTGCAAAATTGTTCAACCATATGTCTCAAAATCTTGTTAAATTCTCTCCTCTAACCAACTACCTGTCAAGGCGAGAAGGGAGATACATGGCATGTCATCTCACGCAGTTTGCCTCATGCAGGGTAAGTTTATTTGCAATAAGGTGGGATTCGAATTTCGTCTTATTCTCCTGATGGTTTCTTCCGTGGTGCGAACCATATTCAATAACAAAAACAAGTTGGATGTCGAATTCATCTGTGTGTAGTAGAGATGTACATATGCAGATGAAATATGCGTGCATAACACAACATAGGCAACAACATGCATGCCTGAATACCATTACACACATGATCCCATTAAACCATCTTGGATTGGAATTTCATTCATTTTTTCTAGACTTTGGTTGTGTCACAACAAATATGCAGAGAGAGGGCTATGCATAATATTGCCCCCAGTCTCAAATCATGTATGTTATGTGTTTCTCTCCTTGTTTTAACGTAGCTCGTCAGCCTGTAAGTAAGATTCTCTGTGTGAACTTTATAATGAAGGAAAATAATAAGAAGTGAACAAAGTTCTTTCATGCTGCTAACTCTCCTCAGTTAGTCAAAGTTAGCAGAAGTCGAGTCGTGTTAGCTGCGGCATAAATTATTTGAAATATTTGGAAAATGTGTCTTTTAGTTAAGAGGAGAGTTGGGTCATAAAGTAGGAAAGGTTTTGAATGTCAAAATGTCAAAGTTGTCGCGTTACAAAGTAAATTAAACGGGTTCATTTTCATTACTTGTTTCTTTTTCTTATCGGAATCCATGTACATAAATGGTATTCTTTTATTTTATTTTTTTCTAAAGGGTGCAGGTTTACTGCTAAATATAAATGTGGGAATTGATTACGCATCCCATTGTCGTCACTGCATAAATGCCTACCTCGCGAGATGATGAGCGATCGCTGTTAAAGGAGCAGCAGCACTTATGTAAGTACTAAATGAATCTCTCCTCTCAAACGGACACGTTCCATTCCCACGCAGAAAAGTAGAAAAACTTTTTTATGTTCTAATTATAAAACCGTGTAGTAAAACACCTAGAATATAGACGACGACCATCATTCACCACTCAAAGCCCACACCAACCAAGCAACAATCCCAACTAACAAGAAAAGTATGGAGTCACTGGAGCGAACAATGGCTATTTGTTATTACCTCCTTCCTTTAACAACCATCGTATTCCTTCGTCTCCTTCTTCCTTTAAGTATCATCATCCTTCAGTTACATGTTACATTAAGGTAAATGAGCTTGGTTTAGTTGCTCCTTGTATATCGTCGCCCTTGTTTGTTTTGTGTACTTGTAAAACTAAGGAGCTACGCATTACGTCATTTTTACAATGATACTCTCCGTCTTTTTAGCAAACCACGCGTAACAACAATCCTCTCACCCCCATTCAACTACTTATTTTACGTTGGCGAGTTGATAGTTGGTTAGTTGTTATACTGCGCTACATAAATATGTACATATATCGTAGGAAGTAAAAAAAAACTTTTACCATTTGCTACGTTAAGGAAAGACTGTGGAGCGTGGGTGCAGTGCAAGGAAAATTTACTCGATTTTCATTGAACTTCAAACCACATCTCATCTCCTTCGTCTTCTTCTGCTGGCTCCAGTCCTGGTCTCGTAACAATAAATGAAGTCTGGTCGGATACTTTATGTAACCCAACCCTAGAACGGTAGCCAATTGTCTCGCCAATAAAATAAATGTAACGACCGAATTAAATAACAAGCAGTCAAAGAGAATAACACGCATTGCTATGCAAAAATGGTACATGGTTCCATCATGAAATCACCAGATTAATTGCTATGCAGTGTTCCTTGTACGTATGTTGTCACAAACAAAGGTGTCAATTTCAATAGTCAAATTTAATTGAGTAATGAGCAACAACGCTAATTTTATTTACTAGATTTTTCCTCATGCATAATATGCTATGTCTCATCTGAATATACAGTTTACTTATTTTGACTCATCAAACTTTACGATTGGCTGGTGGTTTCGAAATTGTGAATCTTCTAGCAATTCTTAGAATTTGACGACTCAACCGACAATGAAACAACAATGGGAGGATCTCTCTCACACAGATCGGCGGCGGACTACTTTGATAAAGTTCCCGAGAGATGTGATGACTCACAGGAAGTGCATAGAAGTGTGCAGCATGTGCTGAGAGAGGAGAAGAAAAGCCGTCATTTCCACTACAAACATACACCTACACATTATCATCATGCTACCAACCAACTAACCACATTTCATGACTAGTGCATGCAATTTCATGAGCGTGTGTGTATAGAGTGTCTGTATTATAGTTTCACCTGTTTCTCCATTTGCCACATGCCCGTAGACCAGAGCAGTGTCATTCATCCTTGCAATTTATTATTAAATATGACGACTTTTACTAACCAAAATTTACACGTGATGATACATATGAAAACGTATGTACATAGGCATATGTATACGTTTTGAAATGTCGTGTTCTACATGGAATTAACCACCTCAATTTAATAATGACGAGGAAGAAAGCATAATCATATTAATCGGAAAAGCACCACCTGCACTTATGTATGTGTTTTGTACTACAAAATAATGACAACGCCAGTCCCTCACTTTCTTTAACGAATAAGACTACTTAATAATGTGCATCTGCTCATCCTCTCATTGTGCAACATACCATCTTCCCACCTATCGACCCGAAATTGATGTGGCTCCGATTCGAGAGGACTTTCCGTGTAACTTCTCGTCCCCCCTCCGTGGGGATCAGGGTCGAATCGCTCCATTCTTACGAAGGCACCTGCTCCCTCGCCGTAAGCAGGTTGAGGCTGGCGAGGGTTGTAAGAGGGGCCTTCAGGTCGTGGATGGCGCGACATCACCATACTTTTTTGTTTCAACTGATTTTTTAACAGCCTCAACTTTCACTGGCGTCCTTTAACTTTGTAAATTCGTATACAATCGTAGAATCACAAAAAGGTATACAAAAACGTATGGTATTTAATTATTTACTTATTTAAGGCACTCCAACTCAGAATTTTTTGTTTCACTTGTTCGCACAGTCTAAAAAACTCTTAATAGGAATATACTCATAGATACATATATTTGCACGTCTTGTTAACAAAAGCTGCCAGAAATTGGACGCTTAGGTTCTCAGGTAGGTATTTAGAGGTATGTAAATGTCTTAATGTTTTTGTATCAAAATAAATATTGAAAATTTATAAATATCCGAGTCATAAAAAAGAACAAGGGTGAATGAATAATGATGTGATTATTTCCATTAATATTTTTTGTACTAAACATGATCACAGTCTCTCTCAGCGTACATGTCCTCCTCGTCTGCCTAACCCATTCTAAATAGTTTGAGGTAGTTCGGCACAGGGGGATAATAAGGTAGCAGATGAAGGCAAGGAAGACCAAGAAGATGGTAAGGAACAAACCATAACCACCAAAAAAATCATGTTAGCAAGCCGGCAATAATCCGAGAGTCCTGCGAAATATGTAACTACATATACTACTCACTAGTCAGGAAGTTATATGTATGTATCTAATAATGAGTAATAAGTGTATCAAGTGTAGTGTACTCGTAATGCAGGCACTCGTTTTTTTTTGCACAGATCGTCTCATCTATAATAACTAAACCACGGCCACTACTACTAGTCTCACTGACTGACTGAGTCAAAACATGGCACACAAGTACCTAGGCACGACTCACTCGCTCACTTGGCACTTTTTTCGCACAATGCAGTAAGTCAATAAGATCAAGTATTCTCGTAAAAGGATGCTGATAAGGGACAATATATAGGACGCAGGAACTGATAAGAGTCCTACTACGAAGCACTATTCACTATCGGATTGTTTATTTCTTATGGATTTTGATTACTGCTCAAATTTGAGAATATGTTGCAGAAAATTTTATTACTGTCTTAAATTACGTGTACGTATTTGCTTTTGCAACTTGGACGAAACGCCGGCTCGAGAACGTTTCAGACCAGAGCTGAGTAGGAACTTGTGGGAAAAATAGCGAAACTAAAATCCAAGCTGACTAATGACGACATGACTAATACTTTTTCAGCTCCTAACATAAAACGCATGGATGAGACTTTACTTGATCACAATTCAATTCACAATAGTCAACCCTGCTCTCTCAGAGTTCCTCTCGCAACAAACACAGCAACACACTTCTGCTCCATTCAGTGAGTGATTCATTTTTAGCGTACTACTAGAGAGGTATCGTCGTATCCATTCATAATTTGCAAATTTATCATTGGCATATAATTCGCAAACGGAGGGGAGAGAGCTACGTATGAGTAATATATAAGATGAGTGAAACTGTGAGTGAGTGAGTAGTAGTTGGTCATGGTGAGAAGCATAGCGTTTTGCGAGTTATGTAAGTGGCAGTTGTTGAGAAATGATGCTACACATGATAATGCATAATAACAATACTCGAGCAAATTTTGTACTGGTAGTACATGTTTTTACCTAAGCATGAAGTGTGTCCTGTAATTTTAATTGCTAAGAAGAACTTATTTAGAACAAAGATCGCATCCATTTATGATTGATCCAAATATATATCAAACATTGGCAACATTCATCATCATCATTCCTTCATGCAACATTTTATTTTATGAAGTTCAATGAATGTAAAAAAGAGTGACGTGGGTGACTCGATCTGCAATCCGGATTGTATGCAAATACGCAGAACAAGGGCAGACGAAATTAACTGAACAACTCTAAACACATGACGACGAGGATGAGATGATGGTGGCTTAACTTATGTACATACGTTTTTTTCGCAAATTTCATTGAATCTCATGTCCTATATGTTTATATATCCGGTGCATTCTTAAATGAAAATGTGTATCCAGCAGGAGTGGCTCGCCCTCCCTCAGTCAGTGGATGACATCATATCTTTCTGTACAAACTTTTGACTTTGTATGTACATAAACTCATCCAAAGTTTGAATTGCACTTTACTCGCATGACTATTCTTAGTTTACTTTGCTAATTTCTTAAGGTTGTACATATATTTTCATTCATTCCTTATCGGACAAGCGCCTGTGCCAAAATGATGCATGCACATTGAGCCTACTTCCTACGCACATGTCTCTCTACAGACTGAAGTATTTGTATGCAGATCATACAAAATATGAAACAAGTGGAGGGAGGAAGAAAGAAAGGAATTTTATGTGCAACATTTTTTAGATTTTTTAAACCCGAGTGTGTAGCATATCCTGCGTTTTTATCATTTTTCCAGGAAATCTTTAATGAAAGTTTATTTTTGGGTTTTAAGTGCCGTCTCTCCTCATTCCATACATTTCATCTGAATAGCTAGGCCATTGTGGGGAAGAATTTTTAAGGTAATGTGCAAAACTTGGTACTGAAATAAAGATTAGGGTCCTCAATTTCGTGACTGACTTACCGGCTATGAGCAGGATGAGTTATGGGATTTAAAAAAATCACAATTGAGCAAATGGCCACATTCTTTTTGGATGAATCACGCCCAAGAATCGATGAGACATTCCAATCTCTCTCCTCAGGTAGGTGTCAGAGGTGCATTTTTGTAGTTTCAAATATTTGCTCTTGCATTAAATCAGTGTCTTCTTGTCATGACACACGAATAAAAAGAGACGACGACTGCTAACACAGGAAAAATATGTACTTATAAATCTTTAAGGTGCATCACAACATGTGTACCTACTTATGTGTATATTCTTGCATATTAACACTAGTACCTCTCTCATCTCATTCTCTCTTAGCATTTCACAAGAAATAGAAATAAATTGTTGGAAGGTTACAACTTCCTTTCCTCGCCGTCCATTTAAAAATTCGCTTATACACATTCTATTCCTCCTGAGTTTAGCTGGTATTTACTACTTAAATTCCAATTAGGTATTTGAACTTGGAAGAAGGAAACTTTAAACCGTGATGATTTCTAAGTTGGAATTTCATTTCAGATGATTCGACTACCTAAAGTGAAATCTTGTCATGAGAAATTGCAAGGTGTATGTACCGATATATTTAATATCTAATTTACTATCCAGTAGCTGACTAATCATAATCTTATAGCAAAATATGACACATCATCACTGATGCTTTTAGCTTATGCAAGTGGCCTTCCTAAAACGTCCCAATTTAGTACATACATATACAACGTTTCAAATCATATATATGTATGCATTGACGTATGTACATATTTAGTGACCATCCCATTTCCTGCATACATTTTACATTAATTTCCACTAATCTGGTGAATCTATTTATAAAATATTTTATACGAAAGAGAAATTGGATCATACAAACGTATTCCATGAACATATAACAATAGATTGCAGCAAATAGTTTCCAAACGTAAAAACCATAACCTTTCTCATTCCAGGAATTATGGCGCATTTCAGTGTTTTGCGTACAAAAACCATTGAACACTTAAAATACCTACTATTGAATTGATGATGGTAATAGCGTGGTGTGGTGACAAGTAGGTAGATAAAACACTTGAATTATGCATATATAACACAATAATGGGTGAGGTCGGGCTTGAGACCAAGGCTGTTGCAAAATTGCAAAAGCAGTGCTTTAACTGGAGAAGTGCGTTCAAAGGTTAATCCAGTCTACAATTGGTACAATCAAGGTTCTTGTTTCACATATAAGCATTATCGAAATGAAACTGATCACAGTTGATAAGACGAGAACAACTTTACATAATTTTATGCTGTTATATAAAAATGTAACTCGAGTGCTTTTTTTCACGTGATTGTAAAGACCTCAAGTTAATTACTTGAGAGTTGTATATCATTTCTGTATCACTGTTAATGCTTATCTAAAATACTTATAATACCCATTTAAACGAACTTTAAACGTACTCAAATAAATAAATAAATGGTAAAAAGTGATCATTAAACTATGTATTGAAAAACTTTCTTTTCTCCATGTTCACACGGTTTTGATGGAAAGATTATGACACAAAAAACGAGCAATAATACCATAAAATCAAAGCATAACGACATATCGTAAGATTACATTGTTTACTATCATCCATTTTCTTAAAGTACAACAGATTCCATGCATTCAAATCCAGTCATCGCATCCTCATGATTAAGATGTGACTCCACTCTTCTTCATCTCCTTCTTTGCCTTATCTAATACCGTCAATTTAAACACAAAACCTACACGATAGTGTCAACCTTAATATGTGGGATAAACTAGTTAAACCAATTTTTAAAAAATACATGAAATAATTCAACCTGTTTCGTGACAAATCGATATAATGCCCTTAAAGAAGTCAAAGGGAAAGACGGGCAAAAAAGTTACCTGATAATGGAAACTGCCACTGTGCAAGTATGTACATACTCTCTAATATACTAGCCTGTCGGTTAATTTGCATAAATCTCACAATTTGGCTTTAAGGGTTTTCGATTAGAGTACAGTCGGATCGGTGTTTTTAAATTCAATCCGATCCGATCCGACTTAGGATTAGCTTGATCCTAAAATAATCCAATCCGATAGGATCGAATCGGATATCCTACTACTCTCGGCTTTCTTTATTAGTAAACTCTGTTTCTCACGAATGCGTCAAAATATGCAAATGAACTGACAGGCCATTTTGATTTGAGAGTACAACAAAGCATAATATCCCCACCAACACAATGTTCCGTAGTGTGAGGAGGAGTATACATGTATGATGTTACATACGAGTATATAAAATGTAATTGTTTATTGCTACTGCCAAAACTTCTCCTGCAGTCCTGCCATCAATGCCGCGCCTCTTTATTCATCTCCCATGCCTGCATAACTCTTGTTTGGCTTTATTATGAATTCATCTCACCAAACCAATCGCTCTTCTATCTCTGAAAAAACTTCTCGTCTTTCTTCCACAGCACAAGAAGAAGAATAAGAGATGAAGTCTCGCTCGCTATCTCGCCCATAAAATGAAACAACTTCTTTTTCTTGTGATGATAATCGTGGTGCTGTTCATGCGACTCACCGATTCCAATGTGATTACTCATCTCAAAATTTGCATTGTTGCATTCCTTTTGTTTTTAAATGAAGAGGCATTTGAACTTGTAATCTTGTATTGTTGATAGTTTTAGAGAAATACATTGAAAT
>NW_019091220.1:0-40470 GCF_002217175.1 Folsomia candida | reverse complement strand
CAATCCACCCACCTCACCGAAATGGCTGCTGTACGTGTGGGCGTGTATTCGCTTTTCAAACCTTTTTACACAATTTGGACCTCGACGAGATAGTTTTCTCGCTGTCGCTCAAGCGGGGTGTAGTTACTGCTTGAAAAAAGTCGATCGGCATTCTTGTGCAATGCTGCGGAATTGTTAACTTGGTGGTGGGATTAGGGGCAGGATGGTGTTGACCTTGGACCTGCTGTTGACCCTTCTTTTCTAACATCATCCTAACTGCTTTCTCCATGTGGGCCATTTCATCAGAAGATTTTCAAAGGACGTGAAGTATGACGCAAAGCAGGAGAATTGCCTCGGTAGGCTGGGCTTTATCAGCTTTGCGACGGTTTGGGCCCTATTTGCAGAAAGTGAGTGCTCTACTTTAAAAGAAAACCATGATAAAATCACCGTATTAATTAAATAGGCGAAAGAAAAACTTAATGTTTCGGATTTTACAAATGGTGCCACTCGATTCATAAATTTTAGTTATGAAATATGAAATTTTGAATAGACAAGACCTCCCTTATGGCCACGCTTGGAAAATATTTGGATCTCAAAGAGGAAAATAATAGTTTGCATCCAGAGGAAATAATAGTTTTAAAATTCACAAATTTTTGCACTTTCTAACCTTTCTTGCCAATTTTCAAATTCATAAATTTGTATGGTCGATTGCACTAATTTGCTCCAAATCGGAGAGCATACGCTGGGAGATTCTAATTAATTAACCTTTTTTCAAGCTACAAACAACAAGATTTTTCAAACGAATTACATATTTTAATAAGCCTAAAATTACGAGTCACGTGGGATTCTTTCTGTTAAAATGACCAATTAAAAAAAAATATGGGCAGACAAATCTCTCACTCCGCCTTGCTTTCTTAAATTGAACTTGTACGGTCAATATAGTTCTACAAAGGGGTCATCCATCGAGAAGATAAGTGTCACGTGAGTCCTAATTTTTTAAAACCTGACTTTTTAACATAACTCGCTACAAAATCAAAAATAGTATCACGCGATCTTAAATTTTTGGCTTGACGTTTTACTATCGTAGCATTGCTCGAAAATCCGGTGTAGTTGAAAAAAAGGTCCCTTGTAAGTACATAATTCTTACTTAAAATGCGCCCGGAACAACTTAATACTTGCAACCATTGGCCCGTTCCGAAGAAAACGAGGCCACTAATTTTGCAACATGATGCTTTTCAAGAGGGTCCACCTCGTGTTACAACTTTTGAAGGCGGAGTCGGCATAGGCGTGAAAGTTATTTTTTCACCGCGATGGTTTTCGGACGGGAGCCTTGTTGAACGAGGCCGCCACTCATTTTCGCGATTTCTTCGGGATCGTGGCAAATTTGACTTCAGGGGCCACGACGTCATCCCGTGACGGGGGTCGACCAATCCCGTCGTTCATTCAAACCCGTGTTCGCCCACTACCTTCCTCTGGATTCGTACACCGCTTGACCTCGTCCGGGTGTAGGGTTCCAGGCTTGTCAATGGTCGTTGCTGTCACGCAGTGTACTTGTCCGAGTAATTCCCGTTCCGAAGATGAGGAAGGAAGACCTCCGCGGGGTCCACCGTTTTGGGCACCTGGGAAAAACTGAAATGAAAAACAAAAATAGTTAAAATTTTGATATAAATCAAATTAGAATATTATAAAATTTTACAAAATATTTCGAAATAAAAAATTTTACATTATATGCTTTTTTTTAAGTCTGTATAGTTTTTAATGGGAAATAGCAACTGCTTAAATTCATTGATTACCGCATGTACAAATCTGCACAATTTAAAGCATTCTGTTCTGGGAACTTATTTGTAAATTCTGGACGACAACATTTTACGTCAATGAAAAATGATAGATGAAAATTGCTGCAGTTATTTCAGCCTGTTCGATGAGTTTCATTTTTCTTTAAGGTTTCCTAAACTTGAGATCTCCTTCAAAAAAGTCAAAAATCTGGAGTACGTATTTAAAAAAAAACTGGAAACTCGAAAAACTGAAACCTCGTTTCAGAATTTATAGAATGATTTCCCAGAGCAGAACGAATTCTAAAAACATGCCCATTTTAGCGATTCCATCAATAAAGATACCTTAGTATAGTGCGACTCTTCTTTCCGATCCTTAGTTATCTCTTGGCATTTTTCTTTAATCGTTTTAAGCGCCTTCTTTGCTTGCGTGGCCCGCTGACTTCCGTGACGTTTTCGTCTACATCGAAATACCGGAAGTTGTTTTGGCTTCCCTCTGTTTCCCTTGTTCCTCCCTCACACCGCCGAAATTCTCGCCGCCAAAGTCGAAAAAGTCCTTTCCTCTTCCTGCGAATCGATGTGAAGGTGGCCAACTTGCTTTCGGGCAGGGCGTTGATTGGCTCGTCCCACCTTGCCCGACTTGGCTTCTGAGTTTTGAGAGATCTCTTGGGATTCGTTCGATCCGCAATGGTTTTTACTCGTCGGACGATTTAAGATTGATTTAGACTGTGTCTGATCCAAGATAAGAGATCGGCGGAGAGGAGGACGGTTTTGGAGATTTTGTCGACGATACGGCCTTGTGGATGGACGACCTGAAAAAATAAGTAAGTAATTTTTTTAATTAAAGACGTAATATTTCTTTTGGAAACTGTCAAAGTGTCAACTCAATTAATTTCTTAATGTTCAACTGAATGAAATTGGATTTTTTAAATTTTGTTCATTTGCATCCCTATAAATTGTAGCAACTGAAATTAAGGTGGCACCAAATGAGTAAGTTGTCTCGCATTGTTCTAAACTTATCGGGATAGAACGACGGACGGAGAGTACATTTCATAAGAGGTTTCACTTTGTTTTCACCCCTTAGTTAAATGTAAAACCTCGAAATCAATTAATTTTCACAATTTTATAATTTTCTTAGCAATTGTCCCAACTTTAACTTGAGTGCGGCCTTTGCACGATCCGCTCTTCCACGGAGTCCTCCGTTATCATCGGAAACGCGGACTTCCTTCGTCTCGTCCGATCCTGTGCGCTCGTCCATCGGCCTTGCAAGGTTCCGACCACCCCCCCCCCCCCCCCCCCCCCCCCCCCCCCCCCCCCCCCCCCCTTTGGATTTCCAGTCAGAATCGTAGATTACGACACAATCCGCCGAACGCCAAATTGATTCCGAAGACCGCCCGCCCTCCGTCGTCAGCAATGAAGAGGAACGCTCGCTCCTAAAATAAAAAAACCAACCGAATGATTACCGATCATGATTTCGTAACCTGTTCAAAATATTGTATTCATTTAAAATTCATTCAATAATAAAATATAAAAAAACTGATCATTATCAAATTCACTCAAAATTTAGAAACAATAATTACTTTAGTTATTCATTGTTAAAAAATCATTCACTGCTTTTCCAAATTTACTGAATAATAATGACTGAAAATTTATCATTTTCTACTGAATAAATGAATGTGAACGGTTATGAGATATAATCAGAGGCTGGCATTTATTTACTTGAAAATTGTAGTGACTGTAAACGGTGTAAAAATTTCCTTGTAAAGTCATTTGCATAAATAATTACGATTTGCGAAAAACATAGCAAAATTTTACAATATTTACTTTTTTTGAAATTTTGGCTACCTGTCCCAGTTTAGGGAACGACACCTACAAAAGTTTACTGTTGGTCGTCATCCAATTAAAAATATAGAGAATCAATCCACATCCGCCCTCTGCACACTGGTCTGGATCTGCTTTATTTGTTGCCAAAACCTATAAACTCGTCGACAATATGAATTTCTTCGATTTCATGTCTCTCGGAATGAGGATATGAGTTCCAAGGATATAAGATTATGCAACTTTCATTGAAACCACACCCCTTTGGGGGTTGGTAAAGGTCGATATTTAATTTTTTTCTCGCATATACCCCATCAAGTGGTGTTCATTTTGAAAGTCTAATCACGCTTAAACAATCTCGGCTTTATATTGGGACGAATATCGCACACCACAGGCCAGTGGGTTGGTCAAATTCAAATTTGAAGTTTTTTCGATAGATTTTGAGGATGATCTTCATGAAATGACAATATCTATAGTTTATTAATATTTTGCGCCTCTAAAGACATTTACAAAGAAAATAGGACAAAATTGTAACTTAGTTACGCCTCCCAGGGGTCACCAATTCATAATTTCCCCCGCTCGTAATAAATTTTTTCGAGGGGTGTGTTTTATCGTATTTCCTTTCCCAAGGAACTGGGAACATATTTTGGACGATTGTAGTTATTTTGGAACACTCGAAATTTCATACGTCGGACAATGATTGGATGGCATTCCAAGATATTTTGCGTATGGCAATTTTTCAATTACATTACATTCAAATCTCTCTGCCTTAATTTATGGCTGGCAGCTGGTGCATGCATTTTAGTTTAGATGAGATATAGGGATTTAAAATGTATTTACGGTTTTCGAAATTGCACCAGGACTAGACAGGTTTTCAACTTGAAGTTTTTTCCCTTTAATCCCCAATGTTATAAAGCCAAGTTTAGGCATATGCCACTCATAACGCTCGGCCATTCCAATAAACTTTCCACAATTGAGAACATCTATTGTCAAAGGTACTGAAGAGGTAAATTGGTTTTCGGATGAGAGAATAGGCTTTGGACAAGATATTCAAATTCCAGACCACTGTTCTTGTTCATAAATAATTGAAAAGATTTCGCTCTCTTCACTCTGGACTGTTAACGTCAGTCAATCATCTTCTTCTTTCGGTATACTCTGTCGAATCCATCGAGTCGGTGTTACTTAATTTTTTTGAGAAAGGCAGTAGTCCTCCAAAATGGTCCAGCATGCGGTGCCATCGATGAAAAGAGGAGGACGCGGCCTTCCCGCCTGCTTCAGGTTCTCCAGGAGTTTGTCCATCACCAGCTTTTTCCGCAGTTCGTGAAAGGTGAGGTTCGCACGTGGTAGGGAGGACCAGGCTTCCTGACGCGAGAGAGGTTACGGTGGTGCAGCATTTCCGAGTTGTATACGATATGGCGACGCCTTTGGTGGCTCATTTTCCCTCGGAATTTAACTAGGGAGAAAAAAACGTAAAAATAGATAATTAAAGATACTGTTGACCACTTAAGAGTTTAATGTTTACATGATATCTATTCAAATTACTTCGAAATTTACTTTTGCCATTAATTATCTAAACTTAATGATACGTCACGTTAATTTCAAGACAGGCTTGTAATTAAATTTCGCTCTCTAATATAACGTGACTAACTCGGGCTACTCACATCAACTTGTAGAATATTTTGCATGCAACTACATAATTAAGAAAATTGCGAATTAGTGTCGCGAGGGGAATCGTAAAATATGATTTTCGCAAATTCTGTTACAAACAGTTGTGCCAAATAACTTGGTTCCGATGAATTATTACAATGTTCATAGCGATTAAAAGAGTTGGGAATTAATCTATCGAAATAAAATGTATAAATTTCGAAAAAATACATGCTTTTGTAGCAGAAAGATAATATGCGAATCTCGCAAGTTTTCTCGCACATGCTATTCCCCAATTCCCAGTAATATACAACGTTGGACCATGAGTAAGACCACACTTAAAAAATTCTTAAATATTCTGTCATCAGACACGACAAACAAACTATTGCGATTACATACAACTATCTCTTAACTCACCAACGTGAACATTTAGAGGATGTCCCTGTAACACTGAGTGCTGCATTGGACAGGCCTACATACAACCTTCTTCTCGATCTTTGGCGCGAGTCCTTTCCACTTCGGACTTTAGATCTCCTTAAGAGAAGGGGCGGAGGATTGGTATGCGCCTGCTTGACGAGCCCCTCGCCTCACTCCGAGCGCCTGATTCTCCGTCCTCGGCGAACCACGAGGAAAAATCTTCGCGGTAAGAGAGCTTCCGGAAGCAGGTAAGTTGAGCAGGGCCCACAGCTCGTGGAGGTATGTTTTGCAGGGAGTTCCGGGTCAGAGGAGGCGGTGGCGGGACCGCTAGCGTTCGGACGACCTTGGCCAGCAGGGAACTGCTCGTTCTTATCCTTGGGCCTCGTCGATATGGAGGCTAGCCCCAATGAATCTAAACAAAATTCGAAATAAGTTATCCTGATGCAGTTAATTTTTAAAATACCAATTTTTAGACCATGTTTATACTAGGACTTATTGACCGTCACCAAAATCGTCATGAATTTATTATCATCCTCGGCTTGGAAATTTATTTTAAAATTCGTACAGTTTTAAGAGTAAGAATTTTTTTAAGCCAGGATCGAATAAACTTGAGATCTATGTCCTTTCACAATTACCAAAATCTGAAGTGTATATTTAAATAGAATTGGCATTCCCTGCAATAAATTTGAATTTAAAGAAATTCCCAGACGGGAAATGAATGAAATTGTGCTGATTTTGGTACGAGCCACGAGTCCTACCTTAACAAAGAAACAGTGTTAAAGTTTGAATTTATTATTACGAATTGTAAAAAATTTGATGAGAAATTTCAAAAATAGGAATTTCCAAAATTTCTACCTTTTTTAACACAGCCTTTTCCATCAGCACATTTCATACGTTGTTACAAGGCACGTCCCCATTTGCAGCTTTTCTTAACCCCCTCCTTAAATCAGTTACTGCCTCGATACCTTATCTCCATCATGGGCCAACGCTCTTATCGTGGGGCACCACGTTTGAACTCGTTTCAATCCAATATAGTCAGCGTACTATTTGGGGAACGATGATAACGGGCATGGTAACCTTAAAGCCCTTGGACAGTGCTTTCAGATAACCCAGGACGGAATACTTTCTGAAGCGTTTTTCCAACCCCATCTCATCCGCGAGATTCCATTAATACCGTTTTCGTACAGGTTCACGAGCCATTTAGTCCTCGGACTTGGTAGTCGGCGCATCTCTCCGCCTGCAGATTGAAAGCCGGGGAGGAGTCAATATACGGGACCTTTGGAGGAGAGGAGGTAAACTGGATTCCATGAGGTAGAGGTCAGCGTTCTCCTTTTCACACGGGTTCGGCGCCGGCTAAAAGTAAAAATACATGGTTTTAAAGGAAAACCCAAGACTCGAAACTAATCAGAAAATTAAGACCCAAAATTTTAAAACAAATTCCCGAGTCCTTTGGGAGTTTGTTTTAAATTTTGCAAGACAAATTTGAATCAGTTTAGATTGATAATGAATGCGGTGAGTTTTTAAGTCAAATAATAGACATTTTTAATCATTTCTCTGCTCTCGAGAATCTTAATAAATTTGGACGAAAAATTTGTCGCAGACCAACTTTTTGTAAAATATACTTTTGACACGTTTTGGAAGAGAAGATCCCAATGTTTAGGAATCCTTCAGAAGATTGGAATTACTGAACTATCTCCAAAAATCGTCGCCATTTCACTTAAATAAACCACAAATTTGTCGTCCAGAATTTTAAAATGTATTTCCAAGACGGAAAGTGATTAAAAATGTGGTGGTTTAACGATGTTACTAATAAACTAATATCACTCACAAGTATACTCGTATCCTACATACATTAATTAATTAGTCATTTTAAGCTAACAGAATTAACCTTCCGCCGTAGAAATTTAAGTTGGCTGGTGCCTGCCTTTCCCCCCGAAGTAGTCCCCAATGCCGCCCGCAGTCAGTTTTTTCGTGTAGAATTCGGAACGTTTCAAGATATATTCTTATGGCGGCTGTTGCAGCCTAAATTAGCAAAAAATAGGGAAATTTTGCACCTGTACATAAATTGATTAATTTAAATTACCTCCTCTTCCGGCAATATCCTCCCTTTCTTTCAGTTATCCTTTCTCCTTCTCTCATGTCACCTTCCCGCTCCTTATCACAATTTGTCGTAATCGGCTCTCCTCCAGGGAGAAGGAGTCCATCCCCAGTTTTGAATTCTTCGTCGCCTAAAAATTTCCCTTCTCCTCCTCATCATACTACGGCCGCGACAATTCAGACATGTTTCCGTCATCATTCGTCATTCGTCCTGCTTTTTTGAAAGGGGCTTCGAACTCTTTCATTTTCCTGAAAATTTAAGAAATTAGATTTTTAAAGAAACTAATTTTACAGAAATTTAAGATTTACGTAATTTAAAAATAAATCATATTAATGTAGGACTCGAATGAACGCCATCTCAAAACCAGCACATTTTTCATCATTTTCGTCTTCTCTGAGATTTACCTTAAAAATTACTGCCCGACAAATTCGGAGAATAGATTGTTCCCAAATTTTTTGAAAATGTGACTCAAGCAATTTGACACTTTTTGAAGGAGAGGAAGATTTCAGAAAATTGGAATCATCGAAAACTGGCATTAACAACTCGACGCATTCCATTAATCAACTAATTGACGGGAAAATTTTCATTCAGAATTTTAAAATAAGTTCAGGCAGATGAAATAATTAAAAAATGTGTTAATTTTGACGATGATTCATCCGAGTTATATGTTATACTAAAATATACTCTACATTATCTGATCCCGATTCAGCTAAATTTCTTTTTCTTCGACTTCCTTTCCTTTTCGGCCTTTCTCGTTTCCCGGGAGACGAATCGTCGTTAATGTCCTCAAAGTCGTCCTAAATCAGTACATAATTAATTCATCAATAATAATATATTACTTGCTATAAATTCATTCGATTCCCACCCCATCATTTAAATTGCAGATCGTTTCTTCTTCTTGATTCTTCACTTTTTTGCGGCCTTGCTTACTGGACATCTCAAAGGTCGGACATGAGGGGGACGAGGTTGGGGGAGGGAGCAAGTCGATTCCTCTTCTTTTTGTGTACCCTGTGTCCAGACCAGTGTGAGGACGTTGGAAGAGTTGGAGGAAGCCGACTCGTTTTTTCCTATTTTCCGGTTCTTTTTAAACGATTCGGGTCTTCTTTCTACAATGGAAAACAAATATTTTAGAAAACGATTAATTACGTACGATACATATTCTCAAGAAGCTTAATTAGTTAAACTGATGCTGGCAATAAAATAAACCAATTTTATAATATTATCTGCTCTGGAAATTTATTTTAAATAAAATTTGCCTCAAAGAGTTGATAATGGAATAGCTGTGAGCTTTTTAAGTCCAGTTTCGTTGTGAAACTCTGGAGTGTACATTAAAAAAATGAGCAACGACCTTTACCACAAATTTGTTAGGCGCAGAATTTTTAAAATAAATTCGAGAGAGGAGAAATAGATTAAAAATGTTCTATTATCTTCCTATAATCTTTACGCTTAAAAGCAGAATATGGTCAAAAATTAACTGCAACTCTTAAAAATGCGGATTTTGAAACCAACTTGCACTTCAAATTCGATACACTAAATCCAGGGTTCAGAATTCTATTACAATTCTTACCCGTTTATCAATACTACGTTATTCTGGATCTTTTTAAGTTTTCTCAGATAAAATTAAGAGTCGCATTTATTTTTCAAAAATTGGTGTCATTATTTGTAAGAGGGTTTCCCTGCACCTTGGTCTTGACCTTGCCCCTCGACTTATTATCCTTCTGTTCCGTGTCATTTCTCATCATCGTCGGTACTCGCTCAATTATTTTTCTGGCCTTCTTGCCTTCTTTTTAACTTTTCTTCTGTTAAATGATCTTTGGCGACGTTGTTCGTCGTTCCATATCCACTGTCGCTCGTCGCTGGTCTTAAGTTCACAAGGTCGCCGTACCGTCGAGCCTCGTCCTCTGTCGCTTACTGGCTTATTCTCCTCCATAATTTCTTCTTCCTCCCGGAGAGATTTTGCATTGGGGACCAAGCTTGCGACGACCCCTCCCGTGTGAATTAGATCTTCCGGAGACGTTGGAGGTTAGATGTGCAGCACTTTGGAGAGAGGGCCCTTTGGTTCCCGTTTCGCTTGCCTATCTTCAACGGTTTCCGGTACATTTGGCTTATCTTTCATGTTGGGCTCTGTAGTGCGTCCTGCTGCTTTAACGACTCTTATAGCGGCGGCTAATTCTTGGATCCGCTTCGTTTACTAAGCGTCCAAAGAATTGGTCTCCTCCATCGCGATGAAGCTGAAATGGTAGGAAATTGGTATTATATAATGAGTTTTGTGGTTAATTGATAGAAGAGGGTTGGAATAAAATACTAATTGAAAACACAAATTTCAAACACTAATGAATGAAAATGAAATTTCGCATTTTGCTTTGTATTTTTGTCGTTCATTCCGTTGAAAAATTATTAATCATGTTTCTGGAAAAATTTAGCTGGGTGAATTTTACAGATGTTTCGCCAAGATTTTCGAATTCCTTCCCAAAAAAGATTCGATTTCTTCTCCCGTCTTGATAAACTAATTGAATTATAGTTAACGATTGCGTATTAATAAATATTTACGTATTTTCTATCTATTTCATTACGGAGTTTTATTTGTACATAAATTTCCCACCATTTTAAGAAAAGCATATTGTCCCTGTTTTGTAATTAAATCTTGTATTGTTATTATCCCAGAGAAACCAATTATTTCTCCACGTGTTGACAATTAGCAGAATTCAAATTGAAGTTATGACAAAAAAAACATTCTAAAAAACAGTCAACTTACATTGCAGCACCTCGCTCCAACGCCAATTAAATCCTTATTAAAGTGTTTATACTTAAAACCAAGGATATTTACTCATTTTTAATTGACAATTTACAATTATCCGATTTCAAAATTAAGAAGTTAAATTTGCATACAAAAATATTTAAAAGACAGAAAAATCAACCTATCTTACACTACAACGCACTAGAAATAGTTTGCGCTTGCCAAAGTTGACTAACTATTTAGTAGAATACTTGTACAAAATTAATTTCCACGGGAACAATAGTAAATTTCTGGCGAGGCAAATAATGAGCACACATTTGCACGTCAGCTGCAGCCGAGGAAAAGTCGGGCATCGGTAGGTTCTGCTTCCTCCCCCGGTCTCAGCATTTCTCAAACGCCACCATGAACAAACGGCAGCTCGTCGTGGACTGTGCAGAAACATGTGCGATGAATTTTAGGAGGGTAAAGGCTATCCTATTCCCTACCATTGTGATACAATATGGGACGTATAGGTACACCGGGGGTAGGGTGGCAAAATTCTTCCAAGATCGAATCACATGCTCTATGTACGGCCCATTAATGCATTTGAAAATGCAGCAATTCGTCAACCTGTAACAAAAACCTGCCATGAAATATGCATTCTACCCAGTGGCGCAACTACCTTTCGGGGGCCCCTAGGCATGCGACAAAATTTAAACTTTATTAACAAATGTATATAGTAACTCGAAGTTCAATTTTTTAACTGGGATATTTCCATAAGCGTTTCACCCTTCTTATTCGCTTAAAAACTATGAATACCCGTTACAAATATATGTATATCAAATAATCATACAACTAAAAACGTTTATCTAAAGGCTGATTCCATTTGTAAGCAACACGTTTGATCGAGTCCCAGAAAATAGAGGTGCTAAACTCCGTTCAAGCTGTCTGAGGAGGGGAGCTTCCGAGGTTGATAATAACAGATCTTGATGCCCTTTGGATATGTAGTAGGGACCAATGAGTGTACTAAAACCCTGGGGAGGAATTCAATTGTACTTGCGCAAGCGTAAGCATAATTTGATTCAAAATCTAAGCTTAAGCATTGCGGCAAATTACAATTGAATTCTCCCCTGAAGTGGTTGACTCCATGGCCACATTTGCGCCCGCCACACCCACTCAAAAATGCCCAAAAAACGCTTTTACTCCAGTTTTCACTCACTCAAATCCACGCCAAAAATCCAATTTTACTCGGATTTTGAAATTTCTTTCACCATTATACTCCCAGATAGTTGCTTTCTTCAATCCAATATCAAACTCAATTTTATGATGATTATTTCGCAAAATAATTTGTTTGTTGATTACTACAACAATGCTATCAGAATTTTAAATTTTAAAAATACTCAAAATTTCGAAAAAATTGAGTTTGATATTGGATTGAAGAAAGCAACTATCTGGGAGTATAATGGTGAAAGAAATTTCAAAATCCGAGTAAAATTGGATTTTTGGCGTGGATTTGAGTGAGTGAAAACTGAGTAAAAGCGTTTTTTGGGCATTTTGAGTGGGTGTGGCGGCGCAAATGTGGCCATGGAGTCAACCACTCGGGAGAATTCAATTGTAATTTGCGCAATGCTTAAGCTTAGATTTTGAATCAAAATTTATGCTTACGCCTTGCGCAAGTACAATTGAATTCCTCCCCAGGGTTTAGTACATCATTGGTCCCTACTACATATCCAAGGGCATCAAGATCTGTTATTATCAACCTCGCAAGCTCCCCTCCTCAGACAGCTTGAACGGAGTTTTAGCACCTCTATTTTCTGGGACTCGATCAAACGTGTTGCTTACAAATGGAATCAGCCTTTAGATAAACGTTTTAGTTGTATGATTATTTGATATACATATATTTGTAACGGGTATTCATAGTTTTAAGCGAATAAGAAGGGTGAAACGCTTATGGAAATATCCCAGTTAAAAAATTGAACTTCGAGTTACTATATACTTTGTTAATAAAGTTTAAATTTTGTCGCATGCCTAGGGCCCCCGAAAGGTAGTTGCGCCACTGGGTAGAATGCATATTTCCATGCAGGTTTGTTTACACGGTTGACGATGCTGCATTTCATAATGCATTAAGGGCCGTACATAGAGCATGTGATCGATCTTTGGAGAATTTTGCCCTACCCCCGGTGTGACCTATACGTCCCATATTGTAATTCACATGGTAGGGATAGGATGCCTTTACCCTCCTCAAATTCATGACATGCTTTCTGCACAGTTCCCACGACGAGTTGCCCGTTTGTTCATGGTGGCGTTGAGAAATGTGAGACGCGGGAGGAAGCAGAACCTACCGAGCCGACTTTTTCCCTCGGCTGCAGCTGACGTGCAAATGTGTGCTCATTATTTGCTCCGCCAGAAATTTATAATTTGTTCCCGTGGAAATTAATTTTGTACAATATTCTACTAAATAGTTAGTCAACTTTGGCAAGCAAACTATTTCTAGTGCGTGTAGGTAAGTAGGTTGATTTTTCTGTCTTTTAAATATTTTTGTAGCAAATTTAACTTCTTAAATTTGAATCGGATAATTGTAAATTGTCAATTAAATGAGTAAAATCCTTGGTTTTAAGTATTAAACACTTTTAATAAGGTTTTAATTGCGTTGAGCGGGTGCTGCATGTAAGTTGACTGTTTTTAGAATGTTTTTTGTCATAACTTCAATTTGAATCGGCTAATTGTCAAACGTGGAGAAAATAATTGGTTCTTGGGATAAATAAAATACAAGATTTAATTACAAAACAGGGCACAAATATGCTTTTCTTAAATGGTGGGAAATTTATGTACAAAGTAAAACTCCGTAATTAAATAGATTAGAAAAATACGTAAATATTTATTAAACGCAATCGTTAACTATAAATTCAATTAGTTTATCAAGACGGGAGAAAGAAATCGAATCTTTTTGGGGAAGGAATTCGAAAACTTGGCGAAACATTGTAAAATTCACCCAGCTAAATTTTCCAGAAACATGACTTAATAATTTTTCAACGGAATGAAACGACAAAATACAAAGCAAAATGCGAATTTCATTTTCATTCATTTTGTTTGAAAATTTGTGTTTTCAATTAGTATTTTATCAACCTCTTCTAATCAATTAACCACAAAACTCATTATAATTACAATTTCCTACCATTTCAGCTTCATCGCGATGGAGGAGACCAATTCTTGGACCTTATAAACGAAGCGGATCAAGAATTAGCCGCCGCTATAGAAGCGTTAAAGCAGCAGGACGCACTACGAGACCAACATGAAGATAAGCCAAATGTACCGGAAAACGTTGAAGATAAGGCAAGCGAAATACGGGACCAAGGGCCCCCTCTTCTCCCCAAAGTGCTGCACATCTACCTCCAACGTCTCCCGGAAGATCTAATTCACACGGCGAGGGGTCGTCGCAAGCTGGTCCGCAATGCCAAAATCTCCTCCGGGGAGGAAGAAGAAATTATGGAGGAGAAGATAAGACCAGCTAAGCGACAGAGGACGGAGGCTCGACGGTACGGCGACCTTGTAGAACTTAAGACCAGCGAGAGCGACAGTGATATGGACGACGACAACGTCGCCAAGATCAATTTAAAGAGAAGAAAAGTTAAAAAGAAGGCAAGAAAGGCCAGAAAAATAATTGAGAGTGACGACGATGATGATGATGACAGCGACCAGAAGGATAAGAAGTCGAGGGGCAAGGTCAAGACCAAGGTGAGGGAAAACTCTTACAAATAATGACACCATTTTGAAAAATAAATGCACTCTTAATTTTATCTTCGAGAAAACTTAAAAAGATCCAGAATAACGTTAGTATTGATAACGGGTAAAATTGTATCTAGAATTCTGACCCTGGATTTAGTGTATCGAATTTTGAGTGCAAGTTGGTTTTCAAAACCGCATTTTTAAGAGTGCAGTTAAATTTGTAAATATTCTGCTTTTAGCGTAAAGATTATAGGAAAAATAGACACATTTTTAATCATTTCTCCTCTCTGCGAATTTATTTTAAAATTCTGCCCTACAAATTTGTGGTAAAGGTCGTTGTCAATTTTTTTTAATGTACACTCCAGATTTTCACACCGAAACTGACTTAAAAAGCTCACAGCTATTCCATTAATCAACTCTTTTGAGGCAAATTTATTTAAAATAAATTTCCAGAGCAGATAAATTATTAAAATTGTGTTTATTTTATTGACCAGTCATCCAGTTTAACTAATTAGCTTTCTTAGCAATATGTATGTACGTAATTAATCGTTTCTTTAAAATATTTGTTTCCATTGTAGAAAGAAGACGACGATACGTATGACGAGGACGAGTCGGCTTCCTCCAACTCTTCCAACTCCTCCCACTGGTCTGGCACAGGGTACAAAAGAAGAGGAAAGTCGACTTGCTTCCCTCCCCCCAACCTCGTCCCCCTCATCGTCCGACTTTGAGATGTCCAGTAAGGCCAAGGCCGCAAAAAAGTTGAAGAAATCCAAGAAGAAGAAACGATCTCAATTTTTAAATGATGGGGTGGGAATAGAATGAATTTATAGCAAGTATTAAATTATATATTGATGATTAATTAATTACTGATTTAGGACGACTTTGAGGACATTAAGGACGGATTCGTCTCCCGGGAACGAGAAAGGCCGAAAAGGAACAGGAAGTCGAAGAAAAAGAGAAATTTAGCTGAATCCGGATCAGATAATGTAGAGTATATTTTTAGTTAACATATAACTCGATGAATCATCGTCAAAATTAACACATTTTTAATTATTCATCTGCTCTGGGAACTTATTTTAAAATTCTGAATGACAAATTTCCCGTCAATTAGTTGATTAATGGAATGGCGTCGAGTTTTGTAAGCCAGTTTCGATGAGTTCCAATTTTTCTGAAGATTTCCTCTCCTTCAAAAAGTGTCAAATTCTTGAGTACATTTTCAAAAAATTGGGAACAATCTATTCTACGAATTTGTCGGGCAGAATTTTAAGGTAAATCTCCAGAGAAGAGAAATGATTAAAAATGTGCTGGTTTTGACGATGCGTCATCGAGTCCTACATTAATGATTTATTTGTTAATTACGTAAATCTTAAATTTCTGTAAAATTTAGTTTCTTTTAAAAATCTATTTCTTAAATTTCAGGAAAATGAAGAGGATTTCGAAGCCCCTTTCAAAAAGCAGGACGATGACGAAGATGACGGAAACTTGTCGGAATTGTCGCTGCCCGTATCGTCTGATGAGGAGGAAGAAGGGAAATTAGGCGACGAAGAATTCAAACGGGGATGGACTCCTTCTCCCTGGAGGAGGAAGCCGATACGACAAATTGTGATAAGGATAAGGCGGAAGGTGATGATAAGAAGGAGAAAGGAAACCTGAAAGATAAGGAGGAATTGCCGGAAGAGGAGGTAAATTAAATTAACTCAATTTATGTACAGGTGCAAAATTTCCTATTTTTTGCTAATTTAGGCTCGCAAACGCCGCCTAGAATATATTCTGAAACGTTCCGAATTCTACACGAAAAAACTGACTGCGGGCGGCATTGGGGGACTAACTTCGGGGGGAAGGCAGCCACAGCCAACTTAAATTCTACGGCAGGAAGGTAATTTGTTAGCTTAAAATGACTAATTAATTAATGTATGTAGGACTCGAAACTTGTGAGTGATAAGTTATTAGTAACATCGTTAAACCCACCACATTTTTAATCACTTGTCCGCTCTGGAAATACATTTTAAAATTCTGGACGACAAATTTGTAGTTTATTAATGAAATGGCGACGAGTTTTTGGAGATAGTTTCAATAAGTTCCAATTCTTCTGAAGGATTCCTAAACTTGGATCTTCTCTTTCAAAACGTGTCAAAAGTATATTTTTACAAAATTTGGCTGCGACAAATTTTTCGTCCAAAATTTATATAAATTCTGAGAGCAGAGAAATGATTAAAAATGTGCTAATTTTGACTTTAAAAACTCACCGTCATTCTATTAATAACTAACTGAGGTCAAATTTGTCTTGAAAAATTTAAAACAAACTCCCAAAGACTTCGGGAATTTGTTTTAAAATTTGGGTCTTAATTTTTCTGATTAGTTATCGAGTCTTGGGTTTCTTTAAACCATGTATTTTACTTTTTAGCCGGCGCCGAACCCGTGTGAAAAAGGACGACGCTGACCTCTACCTCATGGAATCCATTACCTCCTCCTCCCCAAAGGTCCCGTCATATTCGACTCCTCCCCCGGCTTCATCGCAGGCGGAGAATGCGCGACTACCAAGTCCGAGGACTAAATTGGCTCGTGAACCTGTACGAAAACGGTATTAATGGAATCCTCGCGGATGAGATGGGGTTGGGAAAAACGCTTCAAAGTATTTCCGTCCTGGTTATCTGAAGCATGTCAAGGGGCTTAAGTACCATGCGCTTATCATCGTCCCCAAAAGTACGCTGAGCAATTGGATGAACGAGTTCAAACGGTGGTGCCCCACGATAAGAGCGTTGGCCATGATTGGAGATAAGGTATCGAGGCAGAAACTGATTAAGGAGGGGTTAAAAAAGCTGCAAAATTGGGACGTGCTTGTAACAACGTATAAATGGTGCTGATGGAAAAGGCTGTGTTAAAAAAGGTAGGAAATTTTGGAAATTCTATTTTTGAAATTCTCATCAAATTTTTACAATTCGTAATAATAAATTCAAACTTTAACACTTTTTGTTAAGGTAGGACTCCGTGGCTCGTTACCAAAATCAGCACATTTCTATTCATTTCCCCGTTCTGGGAATTTACTTTAAAATTCAAATTTATTGGCAGGGAAGTGCCAATTTCTTTAAATATACACTTCAGATTTTGGTAGATTGTGAAGGAATAGATCTCAAGTTTATTCGATCCTGGCTTAAAAAAAATTCTTAACTCTTTAAAACTGTTACGAATTTTAAAATAAATTTCCAAAGCCGAGGAATGATTAAAAATTATGACGATTTTTGGTGACGAGTCAATAAGTCCTAGGTTAAACATGGTCTAAAATTGGTATTTAAAAATTTAACTGCATCATGATAACCTTATTTCGAATTTTGTTTAGATTCATTGGGGCTACCTCATAATCGACGAGGCCACCGGATCAGAACGAGCAGTCCCTGCTGGCCAAGGTCGTCGAACGCTGCGGTCCCGCCACCGCCTCCTCCTGACCGGAACTCCCCTGCAAAACAACCTCCACGAGCTGTGGGCCCTGCTCAACTTCCTGCTTCCGGAAGCCTTCTCTTCCGCAGAAGATTTTTCCTCGTGGTTCGCCGAGGACGAAATCGGCGCCGAGAGCGAGGGGCTCGTCAAGCGGCTGCATACCATCCTCCGCCCCTTCCTCTTAAGGAGACTAAAGTCCGAAGTGGAAAAAGGACTTCCGCCAAAGATCGAGAAGAAGGTGTATGTAGGCCTGTCCCAAATGCAGCATCAGTGTTACAGGGACATCCTCCTAAATCAGTTCAACGTGGTGAGTTAAGAGATAGTTTTATGTAAATCGCAATAGTTTGTTTGTCTGTCTGATGACAGAATATTTAAAGAATTTTTAGTGTGTCTACTCAGGTCAACGTTGTATGTATATCTGGGAAATTGGGGATAGCATTGCGAGAAAACTTGCGAGATTTCGCATTACTTTTGCTACAAAAGCATGTATTTTTTTCGCAAATTTACGATTTTATTCGCAAGATTAATTCCCAACCTCTTTTAATCGCTAGAAATTGTAAATAATTCATCGGAACCAATTTATTTGGCACAACTGGTTGTACAGATTTGCGAAATCATATTTTACGATTCCCCTCGCGACACTAATTTCGCAATTTTCTTAATTATGTAGTTGCAATGCAAAATATTTAACAAGTTGATGTGAGTACGCCCAGAGTTTAGTCACTTATATTAGAGAGCGAAATTAATTACCAAGCCTGTCTTGAATTAACGTGACGTATCATAAGTTTAGATGAATTATGCAAAAGTAAATTTCGATAATTTGAATAGATATCATGTCAAAATTAAATTCTTAAGTGGTACATTATCTTTAATTATCTAATTTTTCTTTTTTTTCTCCCCTAGTTAAATTCCGAGGGAAAAATGAGCCACCAAAGGCTCGCCAATATCGTCATACAACTCCGGAAATGCTGCAACCACCCGTACCTCTTCCGCGGTCAGGAGCCTGGTCCTCCCTACACGTGCGAACCCCACCTTTTCACGAACTGCGGAAAAATGCTGGTGATGGACAAACTCCTGGAGAAACTGAAGCAGGAGGGAAGCCGCGTCCTCCTCTTTTCATCGATGGCCCGCATGCTGGACATTTTGGAGGACTACTGCTTCCTCAAAAAAATTAAGTACCACCGACTCGATGGATCGACAGAGTTACCGAAAGACAGAGATGATTGATGAGTTTAACAGTCCAGGTGAAGAGAAGGAAATTCTTTCAATTATTTATGAACAGAGCACAGTGGTCTGGAATATTGAATTTCTTGTCCAAAGCCTATTCTCTCCGATTCGAAAACCAATTACCCTCTTCAGTACCTTTGACATAGATGTTCAATTGTGGAAAGTTTCATTGGAATTGGCCGAGCGGTTATGACGTGGCATATGCCTAAAGTTGGCTTATAACATTGGATTAAATGGGAAAAACTTCAAGTTGAAATCCTGTCTAGTCCTGTGCAATTTCGAGAAACCGTAAATACATTATTAATCCCCTATATCTCATCTACTAAAACTGCTGCAACCAGCTGCCACCATTACAAATAGGCAGAGAGATTTGAATGTATGTAATTGAAAATTGCCATACGCAAAATATCTGGAATGCTCCAATCATTGTCACGTATGAAATTTTCGAGTGTTCCAAATAACACAATCGCTCCAAAATATGTTGCCCATTCCTTGGGGAAGGAAATACGATAAAACACACCCCTCGAAAAAAATTATTACGAGCGGGGGAATTTTATGAATTGGTGACCCCCTGAGGAGGCGTAACTAAGTTTACAATTTTGGTCCTATTTTCTTTGTTAATGTCTTTAGAGGGCAAAAATATTTAATAAAACTATAGAATATTGTCATTTCATGAATATACATCCTCAAAATTATCGAAAAAAAACTTTCAAATTTGTATTTTGACCACACCCACTGGCTGTGGGTGTGCCGATATTGTCCCAATAATAGCCGGAGTTGTTTAGAGCTTGATTAGACCTTTCAAATGACCCCCACTTGATGGGGTAATGCGAGAAAATAAATATCGACCTGTTACCACACCCCCAAAGGGGTGTGGTTTCAATGAAAGTTGCATAACTTATATCCCTTGGAACTTCATATCTCGATTCCCGAAGACAGAAATCGAAGAAATTCAATTGTTCGAGAGTTATAGGTTTTGGCAAACAAATAAAGCAATCCAGACCAGTGTGCAGAGGGCGGATGTGGATTGATTCTCTAATTTTTAATTGGATGACGACCAACAGTAAAATTTTGTAGGTGTGTTCCCTAACTGGGACAGGTAGCCAAAATTTCAAAAAAATCGTATATTGTAAAATTTTGCTAGGTTTTCGCAAATCGTAACTATTATGCAAATACTTTACAAGGAAATTTTTACAACGTTACAGTCAATACAATTTTCGTAAATACATAGCCGCCCTCTGATTATCATCATAACCGTTCACATTCATTTATTCAGTAGAAAATGAATAAATTATTCAGTCATTATTATTCAGTAAATTTGTGAATAAGAAGTGAATGATTTTTTAACAATGAATACTAAGTAATTACTTGTTTTCAAATTTTGTAGTGAATTGATAATGAATAATTTTTTTAATTTTTATATTGAATGAATTTTAAATGAATAAATATTTTGTGAACAGGTATCGAAATCATGTGTAATTAATTCGGTTTGGTTTTTTATTTTAGGGAGCGAGACGTTCCTCTTCATGCTGACGACGAGGGCGGGCGGTCTCGGAATCAATTTGGCTTCGGCGGATTGTGTCGTAATCTACGATTCTGACTGGAATCCAATGGTGGACCTGCAGGCGATGGACAGAGCGCACAGGATCGGACAGACGAAGGAAGTCCGCGTTTTCCGACTGATAACGGAGGACTCCGTGGAAGAGCGGATCGTGCAAAGGGCCGCACTCAAGTTAAAGTTGGACAATGTAAGAAAATTATAAAATTTTGAAATTTAATTGATTTCGAGGTTTGACATTTACTAAGGGGTGAAACAAAGTGAAACCTCTTTATGGAAATGTACTCTCCGTCCGTCTGATTCTATCCACGATAAGTTTAAACAAATGCGAGACAACTTATCTCATTTGGTGCCACCTTATTTCGTTTGCTACAATTTAGTTAGGGATGCAAATGACAAAATTTAAAAAATCCAAATTTATTCATTGACATTAACGAAATTATTGAGTTTGACACTTGACAGTTTTCCAAAGAAATATTACGTCTTTAATTAAAAATCTACTTACTTATTTTTTCAGGTCGTCATCCAACAAGGCCGTATCGTCGACAAATCCCAAAACGTCCCTCCTCCGCCGATCTTTATCTTGGATCAGACACAGTGCTAAATCCATCTTATCGTCCGACGGAGTAGAAACCATTGCGGACGAGACGATCCAAGAGATCCTCTCAAAATCAGAAGCCAAGTCGGGCAAGGTGGACGAGGCCATCAACGCCCTGCCCGAAAGCAAGTTGGCCACCTTCACCATCGATTCGCAGGAAGAGGAAAAGGACTTTTTCGACTTTGGCGGCGAGAATTTCCGGCGGGTGAGGGAGGAACACAGGCGGAAACAGAGGGAAGCCAAAACAACTTCCGGGTATTTCGATGTAGACGAAAACGTCACCGGAAGTCAGCGGGCCAGCAAGAAGAAGGCGCTTAAAACGATTAAAGAAAAATCAAAGAGATAACAAAGGATCGTGATAAGAAGAGTCGCACAACTAAGGTATTTTATTTGGATGGAATCGCTAAAATTGGCATGTTTTTAAGAATTTCGTTCTGCTCTGGGAATTCATTCTAAAATTCTGAAACGAGGTTTCAGTTTTTCGGAGTTTCCAGTTTTTTTTTAAATATCGTACACTCCAGATTTTGACGTTTTTTGAAGGAGATCTCAAGTTTAGGAACCTTCAGAAAAAATTGAAACTCATCGAAACAGGCTGAAAAAACTCAGCACATTTTTCATCTATCATTTTTCATTGACTAACAATTTGTCGTCCAGAATTTTTAAAATAGTTCCAGAACAGAATGATTTAAATTGTGCAGATTTGTACATGCGGTAATCAATGAATTTAAGCAAGTTGCATTTCCCATTAAAACTATACAACTTAAAAAAAGCATAATTGTAAATTTTTATTTCTGAAATATTTTGTAAAATTTTATAATATTCTAATTTGATTTCATATCCAAAATTTAACTATTTTTGTTTTCATTTCCATTTTTCCAGGTGCCCAACGTGGACCCGGAGTCTTCTTCCTCATCTTCGGACGGGAATTACTCGGACAAGTACATGCGTGACAGCAACGACCTTGACGAAGACTGGACCCTAAACCGGACGAGGTCAAGCGGGTAGAATCCGAGGAGGAGTGGGACACGGGTGAAATGAACGACGGATTGTCGACCACCCCGTCACGGGGATGAGTCGTGGCTCCGAAAGTCAAATTTGCCCACGGATCCCGAAGAAATCGCGAAAATGATGGCGGCCTCGTTCAACAAAGCTCCCGTCCCGAAAACCATCGCGGTGAAAAATAACTTTCACTCCATGCCGGACTCCGCCTTCAAAAGTTTGTACACGGAGGTGGACCCCTCTTGAAAAGCATCATGTGCAAAATGTGTGGCCTCGTTATTCTCGGAACGGGCAATGTTGCAAGTATTAAGTTGTTCCGGGCGCATTTTAAGTAAGAATTTATGTACTTACAAGGGAACCTTTTTTCAAGCTACACCAGGATTTTCGAGCAATCTAGATAGTAAAAACGTCAAGCCAAAAATTTAAGATCGCGTGATACTTATTTTTGATTTTGTAGCGAGTTATGTTAAAAAGTCAGGTTAAAAAATTAGGACTCACGTGACACTTATCTTTCCGATGGATGACCCCTTTGTAGAACTATATTGACCGTAAAGTTCAATTTAAAGAAAACCAAGGCGGAGTGAGAGATTTGCTGCCCATATTTTTTTTTAATTGGTCATTTAACAGAAAGATAAATCCCACGTGACTCGTAATTTTAGGCTTATTAAAAATATGTAATTCGTTTGAAAATCTTGTTGTTTAGCTTGAAAAAAGGTTAAATTATTAGAATCTCCCAGCGTATGCTCTCCTTTTGAGCAAATTAGTGACAATCGACCATAAATTTAATTGATTTGAAATTGGAGAAAGGTTAGAAAGTGCAAAATTTGTGAATTTTAAAACTATTATTTTCCTCTCTGGATGCAACTATTATTTTCCTCTTTGGATCCAAATATCTTTCCCAAACGTGCCCATAGGGAGGTCTTGTCTATTTCAAATTTCAATAATTTCATACTAATTAAATTTATGATCGAGTGGCACTAATTTGCTCAAAATCCGAGAACAATTAAGTTTTCTTTCGCTATTTAATTAAATAGGTATTTTAATCATGGTTTTCTTTTTAAATGTAGAGCACTACACTTTCTGCAAATAGGGCCCAAACCCGTCGCAAAGCTGATAAAGCCCAAGCTACCGAGGCCAATTCTTCCTGCTTTGCCGTCAACTTCACGTCCTTTGAATCTTCTGATGAACAATGGCCACATGGAGAAAGCAGTTAGGATGATGTTAGAAAAGAAGGGTCAACAGCAAGGTCAAGGTCAACAACCACCTGCCCCTAATCCCACCACCAAGTATAACAATTCCGCAGCATTGGCACGAATGCCGATCGACTTTTTCAAGCAGTACTACACCCCGCTTGACGGCGACGCGAGAAACTACTCCTCCGTCGAGTGCAAATTGTGTAAAAAGGTTTTGAAAGCGAATAACGCCCACACGTACAGCAGCCATTTCCGGTGAGTGGGTGGATTGACACTGTTAAAAATGAATTGAATTTTGTATGAATTTGGTATGAGAGTTTGAATTTGATATTAAGTAATTAACCTATGTAAATCCACCGTAACGTTAGCTATCTGGACTCGATGGTAAAATCCTCAAATCAGCAAATTTTTAATTATTTCTCCCTCTGGAATTTATTTTTAAAATTCTGAACGACAATTTGTGGAGCTAATTTTTTTGGAAGTACGCCTTTCAGATTTCACAGGTTATGAAGAAGATCTCAAGTTAAAGAAATCTTCAAGAAATTTAAACTAGGTATATTAAAAGCTCGTCGCCATTCTAGTAATCAACTTTCTGAGAACAAATTTATTCAGAATTTTAAAATATGTTCTCAGAGCCAAAGAGATAGTATTAAAAATGTGAGGTTTTTGACGAGTAACCAAGATAAATAGTAAAATTTGCTCAAGATTTGGTGTAGTAAAGTTTTACTTAATATAGAAATCAGAGTAAATCTTCTAAAGGACCACATTATTTTTAAGAGTGTAAAATTTTTATTATTTTTTTAAAATTAGAATTATTTCTTAAACTAACTGTTTAATGTATTTTTATTTTAGGCGCAAACACAGCGACGTTGTCGTACCTGAATCATCCAACATATCGCAGATTGACGAGGACAACTTGGCAAACTTGTTGAATCTGGATGACCCGGATGATCCAGACCAAAGTCCGAAACCTCCTGCTCCTCGACAACCCCGAAAACAAAATCTCGTCCCAGAATCAAATCAATTCCCCCCTCAGAACAACCATCATGTTCGGTCCTTAGTCAAATAATAATGAGAATACTAGCGACATAGAAATTGTGGATGATGAAAAGGGAGAAAAAATCAAATCAGGATCATAAATGAAGCAAAATTGGAAAGATGGATGAAAGTGATGACAGTGAAGTGGAAATCTTGGGCGATGAAGATGAAGACGAATCAGAAAATACAGGAAAGTCGAAAAAATGGATGATAGTGATATCAGCGAAGTCGAGATATTGCCGGACGAGGAAGAATCTAGTGAAAAAATAGGACAGACTTTCATAAGTTATCATGAGAAGTAAGAGGATTTAAAGTATTTTGAAAATTTCCAAAATTAAATAAGTAATTTCCATTGGAAATTACTTGTGCAATTTTATGAGTGAGAAAATTAAGAATGGAGTCTCTGAATGCTCTCCAATTTTGAGCAAATTAGTGTCAATCGATCAGAAATTAGGATGAAATTTGTGGAAAATTCGATCTGCAAATGGGCACGTTTAGCCGAGATATTTGCCTCCAAAAAGGTTGACAAATTTTACCCTTTCCAAATTTCCTGTGCATTTTCTCCTCTTCGGATGCGAATATGTGGGAGGTCGTGGCTTTTGCAAATTTCATATTAATTAAGGTTGTACTCGATTGACACTAATTTACTTAAAAATCGGAGAGCATAGGCTTAGACATCTCCCTTGAAGTAACCATGTTTAATTTTATCCTTTACAGAAACCAGGTCCAGACTAAAACCACCACGAATAAGAATGAAATTCCTGGCCGACTTCGCGCCCGCGCTGACCCTGCCCAACCAGAAGTCCGGCGAAATTTCCCACTTCCTGCAAAGCCGTGAACCGACTTTCCAAAACGGATTTAAAGCAATACTACAATCTCACCGAGGAGAAAAAATTCCGCTGCACCATCTGCGACGTGGAGGAAGACAACATTACGAAATTCAGGTGGCACTTGATGTAAGTTTTAATTAATCAGTTAATAATTTGGGTCAACCTCGCAAACGTCGTAATTCGCAAGTTTGCCATGTTTGGGAAATCAGCCTTTATAATTAAAATAGATGCAATGAGGTAAAAGAAATTAACATTCTTGAAAGTTTTTGTTGAAAAAAAAGTTCACAACATAAACTATGCCCTGTTGCTGTGCATATTTTGCAAAAATACATTCACAAATGAAATTCCAACTCTGCAAATTTACGGAGATACTCCTTGCGAAGTAGGGGTTACTACGCTTACAAAGTGAATACCCCCAGTATTTCGAATTCTTAGTATTTGTATCATAAAGTAAGATGCGAAATTTTGTAAAAATTTTTCATTATTCCCTCACGTTACTAAGGTTGCGATTTTTGTTAAGCTTGATCCCTACTTTTTTTCTTGGTAATCTATTTTACAAAACGAAGGAATTAATGAAAATTAACTCAAGAATTATGTCAGTTACGCTAACTAAATAATTTATTTTATTTAATTGCAGGATCCACATTGAAAAGGTTGGCAGCAAAAGTAAAACCAAAAGTTCCTGCGAAAATCCTGCTTTATCTTTGCCGGAAGGGACGACACGCGCAGATGTGGATGTCATGGAGAGGGAGGAGCTTCTTCAATACGGCGACGTTCTCGAACCCAGTGGCGACTTCCGGTGCAACATCTGCTCCTCGTGTTCAAGTGTCGGAGAGAGAGTGCAAAATTTAAGAAACATTTGAAGTAAATAGAATTCTGAAATATTTAGATAAGTTAGATAAATTTGCACGGAGGTTTCGTAAAACTAATTACGACGGTTCATAAATACCTGTTCAAGTTCATTCATTTGATGACTTCTTATGATACTGAATGAAAATGAATTTCCTGCCATTTGAATCAAAACGAATGAAGGATTCCAAAGTTTTCGCTAATGTTTTTTCATATCGTAAAACTAAAGCTACGACGGTTCATTTCATATATACCTGTTCAGTTTCATTCATTTGACTTCTTACGATAAATACTGAATGAAAATGAATTTCCTGTGATTTGAATGCAAATGAGTAAAAGATTCCGTTCCGTCATTTCAGATGAATGAATGTGAATGAATGATTCACTCCTTTCATGTCTCACGCTATGCTTACGACATGGGCGAAGTGTATAAGAAATGAAGTCAAATGAAGTGTGAAATGAAATGAATTTGAACGAAAATATCTGAATATGAATGAAAATCTTTTCCCTCAGAACTCGGGATGACTGATTTTTGAAAACTAAATTTTTGAACTGGGATGAATTTATTGACATAATTCATTTTATTTATTGAAGGAGCCACGTTGGAGACCAAGCCGAAAGTTCGGACGACGAAGATCCTGGGGCGATAACACCCCTATTAACCTTACCGGAGGGGACGACACTCTCAGACGTGAATGCCATGGAGAGGGAGGATCTTCTTCAATATTGCGAATATCTCGAACCCCAGGGCGATTTCCGGTGCAAACTTTGCTCCGCGCGGTTAAAGGGTCGCAACAACATTTCAAAGTTTAGGATACATTTACGGTAAGCTGAATTGCTTATGTATGAAATGTGCAGAAATTCTGTCTGTCCATTAAATTTAGACCCTCTTTTTTCTTCTGCAGAATTGAGTTTGTATCTAATTATAAAATACACACCAGTACATTCTTTGCGAGATTATTCAATTAAAAGTCGTAGAGTTCCACTGGATTACATTAGCCGAATAATTACATTATTTTACACCACTTTATTTTTATTTCGGCGTACAACTTATATTCAACTTGGTGTCTATTTAGAAATTGAATGATTTTTAATTGCTAAATTATGTAATTATTTGGCTAATCATTAAGGGCAGGAACAGCGTAAATATGTAAATATGCAAAATGTGTACTGTGCAAATATTAATTATTGAAATGAAGTTTCACAATAGAGGACTTTTTTTTGCTATGGACCCCCTGAAACATTTGTATTTAAATTTTGATAAATGATAACACTAGCTAGTGAAGTACGTCCAAACAATGCAGAAAATGGGTGCTAAAAAAATCCACATGTCAAGGGTACCTCTGAGGGACCCATAATACCTTTTACACATATCCCTTCATTGTGGGCCAACCAGATGTCGTAAAAATACGGGGTTTGGATATTTTGTATCTACATGCGATTGTCTAAAACGAACTTCAATAAGGAGCCGCTACGTGACCTTTTTGACCTAAAGTTTGACCTTTTAAATTTACATGTATTGCATAAAATTGGCATGCTAATAAACTGTAAAACTTAATTTTTATAGAGGTCAAACTTTATTTCAAAAAGGTCACGTAGCGGCTCCTTACTGAAGTTCGTTTTAGACAATCGCATGTAGATAAAAAATATCCAAACCCCGTATTTTTACGACATCTGGTTGGCCCACAATGAAGGGATATGTGTAAAAGGTATTATGGTCCCTCAGAGGTACCCTTGACATGTGGATTTTTTAGCACCCATTTTCTGCATTGTTTGGACGTACTTCACTAGCTAGTGTTATCATTTATCAAAATTTAAATACAAATGTTTCAGGGGGTCCATTGCAAAAAAAAGTCCTCAATAGTTTTTATACTATTTAATTGCAGGAGCCACATTGCAAAGGTTTCTGCTGTGATAACGCCCGCTTCCTCCTTGCCGGAAGGGATCACCGTCGAAGACGTGGATGACATGGATAGGGAGGATCTTCTTCAATACGGAGATATTCTCGAACCCAGTGGCGACTTCCGGTGCCACCTTTGCACCCTCGTGTTAAAGTGTTGGGGAAACATTTCCAAATTTAGGCGACATTTGCGGTAGGTGGAATTTTGAAATACTTTTTTTAATGCTTTTCGATTATATGTATGAGCAGAGGGCGGATATGTAAAGGGTGTTAATAAAGTCCGATCCCATGCATTTTTTGGAGCGTGGTTGTTACAAATTCAGCTGGAACTTTTGAACCAGTGAAGTTATTTATTTCAAATTTTTACCATGGGAGGAACAACTAAACGTGTAAGTCATGAGCATCTTAGAGTTGAGATACAAACATTGCATCAGCAGGGGCTTAAACCTACAGAAATTGTGCAAAAATTGGGCTGCAGCCGCAGAACTGTTTGGAAATGGAAGAATAAAAATTTTGTCCACGACAAAAAGCGACCAGGGCGACCCAGAAAGGTGTCACCTACCACAAAAAGAATGATTAAAAACAGACTTTGCAAGAAAACCGGTAGTTCATTACGTAATTGAGCAAGGGAGTTAAATGACTCAAAACGCTATAAAGAGAAGAAGAAGCAAATTAACTGTGTGACCGTGCAAAAATTTGTGAAAACTACGAAGTGGGGTCACACAGCTTACAAACTAACCAAAAAAACCTCTCATGTCACAAAAATATATCGATGACCGTCTGAAATTTGAAGAACTCCTTCAGAAAAGTGCCCATTTGAGTGAAAAAAGACTTGGTGAAGAATTGCGCAGTCACATCCTTTGGACTGACGAATCTATTATTGAACTATATCCAAAATTGAACCAACAAAATGTTCGTTACAGGACAGAAAACAAATCGGATGTACCATCAAGAGCGATCCCAAAATTCGGGCTTAAAGTTATGGTAGCGGGTGGATTTTGTGCACGTTGCGTGACCCTCTACATATCATACCAAAAGGCCAATCAGTCAATGCAAAGCATTATATGGAAAAAATATTACCTATCTATTTCGATAGCATGGGGAACAAGGAAATATTTCCGAATGAAAGAAAAATAGTTTTCATGCAGGATGGTGCTATAGCCCATACAGCAAAAGCGAGTTTGAGTCTCATCAAGACGCAAGTTTCAACGGTCTGGAGCAAGGGGGTGTGGGCCGCTAACGGCCCAGATTTGAATCCCCTGAAGAACCAGTGGTCCATACTTAAGGAAAATGTATACAAAGAGCCACAACCCCGGACGAGGGAAGAGCTAGTAAAAAAAAGTTCAAGATGTATGGAATTCGATTTCCAGAGGCACATTGGAAAAATTAGCACAGAGCCTTAAACAAAGAGTTGAGGGCATGGTTAAAGTAAATGGTAACAAGACCAAATACTAAGGTAAATATGTCGAACATTTTTTGTAAGTATCACGGGTATTTTTTTTATACTAGCCTTCACTTTTTTACAGGAAAAATGGGATCGGACTTTATTAACACCTGTATTTATCTACTTTCAACTTTTCACTGACCGATGGTCAAATTTCGCATTTAGATTACAAAAATTTCTAAATATTTCAGAATTTTGTTAAATATTTGGAGGACATTTTTATTCTTACTTAAAAAATTTCTAAATCTGTTAGATATTTTTTCAAAAATGTGTAGATATATTTTTCGTAAATATTTCGATGATGACAAGATTTTTTGTTTTCTTTAAAGAAATTTGGTCACAAAAAATCCAGAGAATTCAATGTAAAAACAAATTTTGTGAAAATGATTATTTTTTTCGTACATATATATTTCGTAAATATTCTGGCGTTAAATCGTCAATTATTAAATCTTGACCTTATTTTAAATAATTCGGAATTGGTAATGAATAATCCACATTTTTAATCGTTAACCTAATATTTATCTTTGTAACTAATTTGTTTAAACGTTCCTTCTGATTTCCAGAGCACACGTTGTGAATGGTGACACGTCCCCCATCAGAGCTCTGAAAATGTCCACCCCAAAATTAAACCTAACTTTACCACCGTCCTCCACATTTTTGACAATGGGAAACGACGAACTCCGTGAATTCTGCACCTTCCTCCCCAACGGAAATATCAGCTGTAACATCTGCAAAATCAAATTACGGGCTCAATCAAACATCTCCAAGTTCAAGAGACACCTTTTGTAAGTAATTAATTATTACATTCTTTTTAAGTTTACACTCTTAAAAATAATGTCACCCATTTAGAAAAGGAAGGAAATGTACACTAAATTATGCATAAACTTTACTAAATCCAGAGTAAACTTTGCTCTTTTATCAAGTTAACGGTACTCTGGATTTAGTATAGTTTACTTAATATAAAATTCAGGGTACATTTACTTTACAAAAGGGGAACATCATTTTTAAGAGTGTAATCTATTATTGGGGAACGTTCATAAAATACGTGACGGAAAATTGTCGATTTTTTTAACGGATTACGCCCCCTTTTTGACACGTGGATCAAGTTTAAGTACATTAAATCGAACAGCTCGACCTCTTCTGCTACATCACGTCTTTTTTGAACGCACCCTTCATGGAAGAGATAAATAATTTATTGTAATTGTTGTTTTTACACAGTTCTACTCACAACACGAACACCGTGGAGGATTTAATCACGATTGGTGACGATGACGACGACGATGACGAGCAGGACGTAAAAATGGAAGAGGAGGATGTAAAAGAAGAAGATGATGATGAAGAAGCTGGGTTTTTTCTTGGCGAGGAAATAGTTCCGGACGCTTCTTCGGATAAAGATTGTATTATTTCCCCCATGGATGGAAGTGAGAGGGGCGAAGAAGATAAGGCAGAAGAATCTGAGGCTGACGAGGTGGAAATACTTCCTGACGGGGAGGAGTCAAATGAAGATTGTGGAAGTGATGAGGGGGAGGAAGAAGATAAAGCAGAATCGGAAGAGGAGGAGGACTGAATAGTCGTCAGATTTATAATGCAAAATTTTATACGGAAACTAAAATATTTATGAATTGCAAATAATAATCAATATTATGTATTGGCAAAAAAGTTGTATCTTCGTAATAAATATGTGACAAAGGGTATTTTTTAAGTTGTGTTTTTTTACAAGGGACAAATTAAGGACAAGTTGAACGGTCAAAGGTCACCACCGGTGCACCAAATGTCGTAAATATGCAATACGATACGCATAATTTGAAAACTCCAAATGCGTATTAAAATTTAAAATTATAATTTACATACCTATTTCAAATTGAATTATGTAAATTTGTTTTCAAGCTAGACAGACGTGACACCGTTATTTAAAAATTGCACACTTTACTCATGTAAATATTGGATTTTATTTAAAATTTTAAAAATCCAATAATTTTTAAAATATACACGTGTTTTGTTTTTGGAAATATGTAAATCATCTTCAAATTTTCACTTCCACAGTTCCACGTATAAACTTGATTCAATTATTCCATTTAAATTAACCAATTTTAGTCAAGGACAGGACCACGTTTTCTGGCCGGGCTGTCGTCATTGATGCGGGTATCCTCATTGGCACCAGGGTTTCCGGGGTGGCGGCAAGTTCAAAATTTTGAACGATGTGACACACCCCAATTTTACTTCTAACAGGGCAATCCGCATTCCTGTCAATTACATACATACATATTTAAATATTATCTTGCTAGTATTTAATGATTTGCTGGAATAACTGATACGAAATTTATTTTCATTAGGGGACATTCATAAATTATGTGTATGTAAAAATCGCGATTTTCTAGACCCCCTACCCGGTTTAATATGAGTCATATAGGTCGCATTGCATAATTTATGAACGACCCCTCACGACACTCCTTAAAAATATTTAATGTAAACCTTTCCATTCATGTTATACGAGACCGTATAACAAAATTCGATTTCTGCTGCTTTATTCCCGGAAAAGGGGGAAAGTAAATTCCGAAAACTTCACCCCCCCCCCCCCCAAAAAAAAATAGACCCTAAAAATGCTCGACAATACCCTAAAACTTTCAAAATTTCCTAAGAATATTAGATATTGCCGGAAACCTTTAAATACTTTCCTAAATAGGTAGAAATTATCGGGAAGCTATTTGTTAAAAATGACAGAAATTGTCCGGAAACTTTCAAAATTTTCTAAAAATGTTCGGAAACTTTCCCAGCATAAGTTTGCATCACAAATCCAACCCACTTACGAAACCATTGTGCCTCACCTATGCACATCCTGACCCCGTGGCCGAAGGGGAAATACGCAAATTCCGTGGTGCTCCGATTTTCCGTGGAAAATCGGTCCGGATCAAAAACGTCGGGATTCGGGTGATACTCTTCGTCCCGCTGAAACCCGTGGATCGAAAGGATCACGCTGTCTCCCGGCCGCAGGATGACTTTACTGTTCGGAACAGCGTATTCCTGGATACACACGCGCGGCACCATTCCCAAGGGAGGGTACATTCTCAACGTTTCTGAAAAATAAGTTTAGAATTAAGAATTTAAAACGTTTGCCGAATTAAAAAAAATTGTACACAGGGTTTCGATTGGTAAAAAAACATGGGAACAGAAACTTTTAGCAGTTTTTTCTATACCACCACCAGAACTACTGGTAAAATCGAAAATTTTATTTAGGGCGATTCGAACAAACACTTCAAAACTTTTAAAATTTCACTTCATATCCATTAAATTCTTAGAAAATAAGGTGAAAATATCAAAATTCCAATAATTTTCAAAATTAACAGGTTGAAAAGTACGTATGAAAAGAATCAAAACTGTTTCAATTTTTGGAGCAAATTGTTTCCCAATTTTTTAAAGAAATATATTCGTGGTATGTCAGGGGGCGTCCATAAATTACGTAACGTGAGAAAGGGGAGGGTGGTATCTAAGGCTCCAATGATACCGTGCCTACGTTGTAGAGGGGTCTGGAAAATCACGATTTTTGCGTTACGTAATTCATGGACGTCCCTTAACCACCATTGTTTCTGGGTACAAACTTGGCTTATTTATCTTAGATACTTACCATGGATAACCATGTCGAGATAGGTCATCCCACAAACCCCGTCATATGTGAATTCACCCCAGCACGTCCTTTATTTCGTCCCTCAATCTCCTCTGCACATTCGGATTCAGCGCCAATTCGTAGGCGCACATGGCCAAGACAACTTCCGTCGTTTCGTACCCAGTGAGCACCAAAGTGTACAAATTCGAGATTATAAAGTCCTTCTCATCCTCCTCCCGCCCATTCGCCCCCCGCCCAATCGCTTCCCGCCCAATCGCTCCCCGCCCATTCGCTCCCCGCCCAATCGCCTCCCGCCCGTACAACTCTTTATACGAGGAATGAATCAGATGGACAAAATCATTCAAATTTTTCTTTCCCGCCCCACCCTCACTTTGAATCTTGGCCTGGGCCACGTCCCCGTAAAAGGTGCCAATTTCTTTATCCATTATTGTAACCCGGAAATAGTTTGTTACCCGGGGTAACCACAGGATAAACATGGGTTTCACCCAGTCCGTAAATTTATCAAAGGAGGTATAAACCCTGTCAGAAATTTGTTCGAAACGTGACGGTTCCCGGGTTTTGAGGCAAACCGTGTCTAAATTCAGGGTAACGGAGGCCACCACGTCGAGCGAGTATTTATGGATGGGTAAATTCAAATCGCAAACCAAACTTCCCGCGGGGTCCATTTCGTGGTTGAAGTATTCTACTAGATTTCTGCCCACGTGGTTTATCTGGGCGAAATTGTGCTTGATTTTGCTCGGTGTGAAACCACGGTCAAATTTGGCGCGGGTTTTCTTCCAATGGTCGCCTTGCAGGTAGACGAGGGATTTTGAAATGATGTAATCCCCCGCGAAGGAGAGGGTGGATTCTGTCCGCTCAATTTGAGTAACGTCTTTGACCTTAGTTGTTCAAAAAATAATTCTTTATTGAAAATTAGACATTGGAAAAAATTATTCATTCATTATTCATTCTTTTATTAACTTAATCTTAAATTCCCCTTATTGCATGGATTTCTCAATGTGCCTCATGGATCAAGCATGCATTACAAAACATGAAAAATAAGAAATGAATAAAATTATTCATTCACTCTTCACCAAATTAAATGAGTAATTCAAAATTTTTATTACAAAATTTTGAAAAAATTATTCACTCATTCCTCACTCATTCAATGAATGAATAATTTATACATTCTTTTTCTTAGGTGAGGCTATGGTTACAGAAAAAAAACCTAAGTAAGCATTCCATGACAGTCTGAAAAGTGACCACAGGCCATTACTTTTTCATTTCTCAACCGATTTTGATCAAATAACCCAGAGTCATTTATGACGGTGCTTTATCATAATCGTTTTCTCTCGGTCCAGATTTCTGACCCCTTGTTTAGTTATTCAAGAAAAACCGTCACTAGGGTCACTTTCTGGTTTATTATAAAAATGTGGATGAGGTGATCATCGCCACTTGATTAAAATAATGTAACAAATTCATTTATCTTTCATCTAAAATTGGGATGAACAAAATCGGTTGAGAAATGAAAAAGTTTTCCTTTGACACAAAAGTCATGCTGCATATGGTGGGAAGTAGTAGCTTAAGGGGACTGGTCACATGGCAATACTCACTCAATAACACTTTGGATTAATTGAAAAAACAACATAAAATCACTATTATGGTTTTCCTCTTCGATAAGAGATCATTACTGGCCGGCGTATGTTTTTACATGTCTGTATGACTCTGCCGGCATGGTATTAATGAGCATTACATTTCTGGTAATGTAAATTTACCACACAGAAACAACTTTATACGAATCCGGTATTAGTATCAAATTTATACCAGTATGGAGTATGTATCTACTTATATATGCCTCTACCCGATTTTTTACAGTGTGGTTAATTCATTTCGTTAATAACTAATTATCGTAATATTTTCAATTAAAAGCTTAAAATAAACTAAACCTTAAAAAGGATAACTTAGGTGAGACTGGGGTACATATGCGATTAAAAGGATGAAATAATCACCTCACTCCTCCCACACTGAAGAGAAGGTGTTGGTAAAATGAGCATCACGCCTTAGGAATGATTTCTGAACTGTGTGCAAAATAATAATAAGACGGATGATGTATCAAAATTTTGCATAAGCACATCCTAAAATTTGAAGGCTGATTAGTTGATTTTGGAGTGTGTATTCAGGAATATGAAATAATCCCCACCCCCCACCTACACTTTGGAAAACCACCACCAAATATCCTCCTTATTTTTCTTACCGAATATAGTTCATACTTACGTGGTACAATAACGCTGATAACAAATTAATATCTATGAGTCAGGAACAAACAATAGATTTGGAGTATTCGAATTTAATTTAATTGTCACACTATGCACTTACATATATGTAAGTGCATACTATCTGCTTAAAATATCATTTGTCTGTCATTCCCAGGGCGGTGATGCTCATTTTACCAACACCTTCTCTTCAGTGTGGGAGGAGTGAGGTGATTATTTCATCCTTTTAATCGCATATGTACCCCAGTCTCACCTAAGTTATCCTTTTTAAGGTTTAGTTTTATAGAAATATGTAAATATGGACAGGAAGTTCCCTTACACAAATTTCCCGAATCAGGCCCGGATCCCGGGTAACGTAGTACGTCTTGTTGAACAGGGTAAACCCACCGAGATAACTTTTGTCCACTTTGAGGCGTTCGTACAAACCGGAAACGTACTGGGCTGGTCCGTTCCCCTTAAGAAATTCGGGCACAAAGGAACCCGGGACGTCGGAAAAGTAAAGGACGCCACAGGACGCCAAGTACTTTTCGACCGAGGGGTTTTTGAAAATCCAGGAGAGCAAGGTTATCAAGGGGAGGACGAGGTATAAGGCCAAAAATGTGTTTAACGCGCTGCGAGGAGGAGCGGGTTTGGACATTTTGAAAAATGAAATATTTTTCTGAAATATTTTTGAAATTTTTATTTATTTATCGACTTTACTACGTTGTTGCTCATTTTCTGAGCGTTATGGAGACCCCGAGGGTTTAACGTGATGTGAAATATTCCCGATTTAGGTAGGAAATTTCATCAGTATCGTATGTGATAAAAGTATGTACATAAATGGTACACTCTAAGAAATGCGGTGATAGATAGATTGATATTATTCTTGTCATCGTGGGTTGTTTGCTGTATTGGACGTGGTGTCCTTCTGGCATAGGTGTGCAGATTTGAAAAATCCGAAGCAGTTATATTTTTGGTCGGGCGCTGTAACTCGGCAACGCAAATTTTTGGTCGGAAGCGGAAGTACTGGAAATCGGAAGCGCATATTTCGGTCGGAAGCGGACACCTCAGGCGGAAGTTATAGTTCTGGAGTAGCATCGAGCTATGCAAATATGGTGGTTGATTATTTCCATGCGGTGACAAATCTGTAACCGAGCGGTGGCGTGTAATCAAATTGAGTCGCATGCAAATACCTCGTACATATTTATGTTGACACCGGTCGGTCATAATCCAGTGATAAATTTTCTTAGAGTGTTGATAGATAGATATACAAGTTATACAAATTCTGTTAAGATATATGTATGTACATAAAAGCCTGGGAATTTTGAGGCTGAGCTATGTATCTACGACATTTTCGAGTATCTCCAATGCCATCTCCAGTCTTACGTAATTGCGTAATTGAAAGTAAATACATATCGTTTCAAGACACGAACATGTACATATGTATGTATTTATTTTGTATCGGTTTGCATGCATGCAAAAAAGCATTTTAAAATGCATTTGCATTTTAAGCATGCTTAAAATCAATTCAAATTACTATGAATTTAAATGAAATGACAGGAATTATTTAATTATTGTGGGCTTAATTTAGCCCCTCTTCAGCTAAATCGTACCCTCTTTCCTTGACTTAATTAATACAGGATGAAAAAAGAATATTAATTCATTATTCAATAAATTTTTGAATAATGAATTAATAATTTTTTTTTAATTTTTGAATGAATGAATATCGAATCAAAATTTATTGACATCATAAGTATTTACATATGAAGAAGAAATGAATAGTTTTATTCATTTTTCATTTTTCACGCTGTACATGTACATATGTATGTGTATTGGGAAATCCAATTAATAAGGTACTTAAATTTGAGATGAGATGAAATGAATAATAAATGAATAATGAGTAAATATTATTTTCATATTTTAAATTAGTGAATATTGAATGAATAACATGTTCCAATTTTTAAATTGAAGTAACAAACGTTTGCTGAACTGGTAGGTAATTTTTCACACGCTTCCGTCTATAAAATGTTACAAATTAATTTTATTCCCACGTTCTGACTTTACGAAGAGAGCAAATTCCCTTCATGCAGAAATAAATATGTAAATAAATATGTACGCAAAGCTGTTTTACATGCCTATGTACATATTTACATAGGTACATACATACATAACCTTGATCCAGAGTTATCTCCAGAATTATATAATTCTGCAGAATGATTACGCAAAAGTAATAATTTTGCGTACAGAAATTTTCCACATCAATAAAATTTGCATAAATAAAGTCACATGTTAATACAACGTATTTATGTATGTATATATTTACATATTTATGAAATTCATGGAGATAACTTGTAATTGAACATATGCATATATTTTCTTCATCCTGTACAATTTATTTCGTATACTTATGTAAATATCTATGTATCTAAATATGAATATGAACACTCTTTGATCTAGGCATATATATATGCTGCCGTACATAAAGATGTGACCTATTTTTGGGGAATTTAGACCCTTACCCTCCGTACATACACCCCATCTTGTAATTAACCTGGGAAGGATAAGATGCCCTGACCCCCCTTCAAATAGATCACATGCTTTCTGCACAGTCCCTAACTTGATAAAGAGTGAAGTGTATTAAGTAGTACTCTGGAATTTGTACAGTGTACTTAATTTATAAATGTGAGTGAAATTATGTACTTAACACCAGGTAAAATTAATATTAAGAATCTATGTACATAGGCATGTGTATACAAACGAGTGTACACATGAAACTTTGTGAAAAATACGAACACATTGGTTGTGATATATGTACATACACATTACACAAGTTACCACGAGAAGTTATCACATTTGTAAAGCAGTTGAGGAAATGGGGTGAAGATTTGTAACCGGTTTTTAACCATTTGTGTCTAACCAACACGTGCATGCATGCAAACTAGTGTATAACTTTCCATTTCCACTAAAATGTATCAGCAATCTGTAATATGTAATATGTAATTCATCTCTGTCTACGATAGGAATCTACTTCCTTCCTGAATTAAAAAATCCTCTTCTTCATTACAGAAATGAATGAATTAGAATCGCATATTCGTTCAAATTACTTACGTAACGGAATTAAAGAAACCTGTCAACAGATGAAATCCATCAAATTTTTTGTGCCACAATTTTGGGAAGAAGAAGGTGCCACTAATTTGTTACCAATTCAGTTAGTCAGTCTCGTTCTTCTCTCCACTTTGGTGGAGGCAGATTTTCATTAAAGTTGGTAAAAATTTTGTGTGAATTTTAGAAATTAAAATTTTACAATTTTAGTTCAAAAATGAAAACGCATAATTTAGCCGTGTTGATATTTCTTGTAGGAATCAATTTCTCTGTAAGTGAGAGATACAGAAATTTTATACGGATTTTTATTAAAGAAATTTAATACGGAGTTTTTAAAGAAATTTGACACGGATTTTATAAAAATAAATTTTGAAACATTTTTTTCAAATTTTGTACTTAAGGGGCATACAGAATATTGAAGATTTCATGGGGCTGGCCAGAACATGAAGTAGATCATCATCATCATCACGACGATCACCATGACGATCACGATGATCATCACCACCACCACCACCTCCCCCTGGACATCACCACCATCATCACCACGATAAAGGTCACCACCACCACCACCATCATAAGGGGCCACATCATCATCACCATCCCAAAGGGCACCACCACCACCACCACGCCAAGGGTCACCATCACGGCTGGGCAAAGGTTGGAGTAAACCCAAGCAAAAAGTAATTCATAGGGAGCACATTCATAAAATCCACACGCATGTTCATCACATTCACAAGGTGGGTAAAAATGCATATTTAAGTAGCTACACTCTTAAAAATAATGCCAAACTTTTGTAAAGAAACCACAGGCTCAATCCTACATATATACATGTTATTAAATTCAGATTAACGTTAACTTGATAATGAGCAAATTGAGGTCGCTGATTATAAAATTCGGAGCTAATTTCCTTTACAAATGGTAGAATTATTTTTAAGAGTGTAAATCCAAAGTAAAGAGGTACCCTGCATAGGGAACGTCGCCAAATTATTGATGGGCATTAATTTCCGATAATTATTAATTATGGTGATTTACCATTGGTAAATGCACATAATAAGGAAATCACAGCAAAATATGATCAAAATTTGGACAAATTATTGGACACAAATTTGCCCCCGTTCTTTATGCACATTTATGAAGTCCAAAAATTATAAAAATTTCAAATTATTATTTTTCCCTTTTTCCAAAAAATAGCACAACCTGTACAAGCACACGATCCACAAGCACAACCAGCACAAACACATCCTGAACATTGTCAAGGCTCCGGAGCAAATCGTGCACTCGTACAATCAAGAGGTCGTCAAAGTGGTCCCGACCGAGGAGAGGTCGTCAAGAAGATCCCCGTCCACCACGAGCAGTACCAAGTTTTTACCACGGAGGAACAAGCAGCCCCACAGGTTATCGACCATGGACACAAGCATTCGCATTATGACGGGACGATACAAGCCGCCGTGGTTGGAGGGGGTGGGCCCCCGAGGAGGTCGAGTATGCGGGGTGGAGCAGTTAAATATGTAAATAATTGTGTATGTAAATTAGTTGTTAAAATGTGCGGCAAGGAAATAAACTACTTACCTTACAAAATACAAGATTAATTGGGTAAATGATTATGTAAATTATTCCAATTATGTAAATTTCATAAATTATGTAATGCGAAAGAGGAGAAGGGAGTCTAATAAGTTTCCAATGATATCGTGCTTACGCAACACATGCTAAAGGGAGCCGTGGGGTTCTAAAAAATGGTGATTTTTTAATTACATGATTTATGAACGGCCCCTGATTATTGATCATTGCACGGAAATTATCAAATTCAAATTCACATTTTGTTTTTTTAAATTCAAACTTTTAATAATACGACAAAATCTTTGCATATATTTTTCAAATACCTATTTCAATTTATTCAAAAGCTATTATCGTCAATACATTGTCAACCATTGTCGGGAATGTTAAATATTTGTAAATGGAGCCTTATTTTTTTCAAGATCCACACGCCTAATTGGAAAATGCACGTGTTAATATCAAGTTAGTTTAACTTTATGTGAAAATTCATAGTAATTTTGGCCCCGTTTTAATCTCAACCTGGCTAATCTCACACTTTAGTCGCCGGCATCTTCACTAACTCAGTACCAATTTCTGAGAAGATTTAAAACCAATTTATATCTCACACTAAAATCCAAAAAAAAAGTAAATTTTGGGTAATATGAGTAGGGAGTTGAAATTATTACGAAATTAAGGACCAATCTAGGACAGCCGTAAAAAGTTCTTTTATCCCTAATTTAA